>NC_079189.1:87800905-88101155 GCF_029499605.1 Hyla sarda
TTGACTAAATACTTGCTCTACATATACTATCCCTTTTGTTAACCATAACCCAAAGTGCTCAATTTTCGATATCTCTTTTAAATTCTTCTTCTCCCATAATTGTTAAAAAGTAAAGAAGTTGCAGTAGCACCACCATTTTTGTTAAGGCTATTCATTCCGCCATACCTAGAGGTAATCTCAACCATATATGTATTTTTTTTTCAGTTTTTCCAGCAATAGGGCTAAGTTCAACTTAATATAATCCTTAGGATTACTACTTATACCAATTCCCAAATATTCCATTCTATCAGGATGCTTTATCACTTTCAGCTCTCCATAACCTTCTTCCCCTAAACCCTCCAGGATCATCAAAGAGGACTTTTTTCAGTTTATAGAGAGGCCCAAGATATGCCCAAATGCTTAAATATCCTGTATTATTTCATCAAGGCAAGTCTTCGGGTCTCTCACAAACAGCAGGAGATCATCCGCGTATAATGCTACTTTCCCTTCATCTCCTCCTGGGCCAAAACCCCTGAAGCAAGAGTTTTTTCTCAAAAAAACAGCCAGAGGTTCTATAAACAACAAAAATAATAACGGTGACAGGGGCACCCTTGTCTGTACCTCTGGTACAGGGTAAATTGACTTGATAGATTATCATTAATTTTTATTCTGGCCCTTGGCCGGTCATACAGTGTCTTAATAAAGTTTATAAAACCCTCGCACAATTCCAAACTACTCTAAAGTCCTCCACAGGAAGGCCCATTCCACCCTTTCAAAGGCTTTTTCTGTGTCTAATGAAAGGATGGAGCGGGCCCCCCCTTCCTCCCCCAACTGAATAGCAGAAAAAACTCGCCTAACATTATCGAGCACATTCCTATTTTTCATAAACCCAGCCTGATCACTTCCGACCAGCTCCGAAATCACCTCCTTCAAGTGCAATGTCAATAACTTAGAAAATAATTTTACATCAGTGTTTAAGAGAGAGATGGGTCCATAAGATCCCCTCTCTTGAATCTTTACCCTTTTTTAAGGTTAATACTATCATTGCTTCCCCCATTGATTGAGGGAGAGCTCCCTATATACAGGATTCATTAATAACCTCGTGGAGTTTGCTTAACAATGTGGTGCCCAACTTGCGATATACCTCATAAACCGATATTGCTATTATTCTAATTACAAGATGTACATGTAAATGTTTGAATGAAAACTCTGTACGTTTCTGGCCTGAATGTGACGTCATTCTCCTGTGAACACTCCCGTGCTTTTTCAAAATATTTAAGGCTCTACAACAGTATGGTACCCAAGACCTTACAAAGCAAGGGCCCCCCTTGCTAAACGCGTAGTCTATTGCTCATGTTTTTATTGTTTTTCTATCAATAAACCTATTTGGATTTACATCTACTGCCCTCTGTGCATCTATGATAGGAGAGCTCCTCCCAGGCGCCAGATCGCGAAATACTCTGAACTTCACTCCATATATTATAATAAAAATATACACATACAGTGGGGCAAAAAAGTATTTAGTCAGCCACCAATTGTGCAAGTTCTCCCATTTTAAAAGATGAGAGAAGCCTGTAATTTTCATCATAGGTATACCTCAACTATGAGAGACATAATGAGAAAAAAAAATCCATATAATCACCATGTATTTGCAAATAATGGTGGAAAATAATTATTTGGTCAATAACAAAAGTTCCTCTCAATACTTGGTTTTATACCCTTTGTTGACAATGACAGAGGGCAAATGTTTTCTGTAAGTCTTCACAAGGTTTTCACACACTGTTGCTGGTATTTTGGCCCATTCCTCCATGCAGATCTCCTCTAGAGCAGTGATGTTTTGGGGCTGTCGCTGGGCAACACGGACTTTCAACTCCCTCCAAAGGTTTTCTATGGGGTTGAGATCTGGAGACTGGCTAGGCCACTCCAGGACCTTGAAATGCTTCTTACAAAGCCACTCCTTCGTTGCCCAGGTGGTGTGTTTGGGATCATTGTCATGCTGAAAGACCCAGCCACATTTCATCTTCAATGCCCTTGTTGATGGAAGGAGGTTTTCACTCAAAATCTCACAATACATGGTCTCATTCATTCTTTCCTTTACACAAATTAGTCGTCCTGCTCCCTTAGCAGAAAAACAGCCCCAAAGCATGATGTTTCCACCCCCATGCTTTACAGTAGGTATGGTGTTCTTTGGATGCAACTCAATATTCTTTCTCCTCCAAACAAAAAATCCTACTTTGGTTTCATCTTACCATATGAAATTCTTCCAATCCTCTTCTGAATCATCCAAATGGCTTCAGCAGGGGGACACATCTGGCACTGCATAATTTGAGTACCTGGAGGCGTAGTGTGTTACTGATGGTAGCCTTTGTTAATTTGGTCCCAGCTCTCTGCAAGTTATTCACTAGGTCACCTCCGTGTGGTTCTGGGATTTTTGCTCACCGTTCATGTTATCATTTTGACACCATGGGTGAGATCTTGCGTGGAGCCCCAGATCGAGGGAGATTATCAGTGGTCTTGTATGTCTTCCAGTTTCTAATAATTGCTCCCACAGTTGATTTCTTCACACCAAGCTGCTTGCCTATTGCAGATTCAGTCTTTCCAGCCTGGTGCAGGTCTACAATTTTGTTTCTGGTGTCCTTCTACAGCTCTTTGGTCTTGGGCATAGTGGAGTTTGGGGTGTGACTTTTTTTTTCTCTTTATGTCTCTCATAGTTGAGGTGTACCTATGATGAAAATTACAGGCCTCTCTCATCTTTTTAAGTGGGAGAACTTGCACAATTGGTGGCTCACTAAATACTACTTTTGCCCCACTGTATTGGTATTACCTACATTATATAAAAAGTTTTTGTTTTTGACAGGAACACTTTAAGCATACTAATTTTCAACATGCTATAATGTCATTTTAACCATGACGTGTACTGCATATAAACCAAAAAAAGTTAAATGTGTGTTGTTTTTTTGTGTCTCACAAATAATTTTGTACAAGTACAAGACATTGTGCATAAAACAAGCCCTTATATGGCCCTAGAGGTGAAAAATGTAAAGGCTATGGAAAAGATTTATCAAAACCTGTGTAGAAGAGTGGTGCAGTTGCCCATAGCAACCAGTCAGAGTGCTTCTTTATTTTTTCAGAAGCAGTATGATTGGTTTCTATGGGCAACTGCATCACTCTTCCTGTATGCAGGTTTTGATGACTCTCCCCCTAATGCTAGAGAACAAATATATAATAACAAGAAAGCAAAAATCGCTGTGTCAAAAAGTCAGTATTCTTAAAGAATCTGGCAATATGGGGATGATAGTTGAAAAGAAGAAACTAACTTTAGGAGAAGTCAAATGGAGGAAGGCAATGTAAGAAATAAGTAGGGTCCACATTAGTAAGAAATGCCTCCAGCCAAGTATCAGGCCGCTGATAAAGCGAAAGTGAAGCAAATCTTACAATATTCAGAAACGTGCGGCAAAGAAGATTTAACTAGGTAAATACATCAGTTCTGCCCGGGAGGTAAAAACAAATAAAAATATCAAACACAGGCAGTACTCAAGGGAAATCCAGTCCAATAGTTACAGTTGCAAGAAAAAGTACAGATGTGACCTTCCTTACCTCATGAGCTGTGCTACAAGATGACAAGCTTTACAAAACAAACAAACAAAAAAAATAAACATCGTTTTGTCATACACTGTTGGCAGACCAACATGCTACATGTGTTTATCGTATATACTCGAGTATAAGCCGAGTTTTTCAGCACAATTTTTCGTGCTGAAAATGCCCCCCTCTGCTTATATTCGAGTGAACTCTCCGCCTGTCAGTGGTCTTCAACCTGCGGACCTCCAGATGTTGCAAAACTACAACTCCCAGCATGCCCGGACAGCCATCGGCTGTCCGAGCATGCTGGGAGTAGTAGTTTTGAAACATCTGGAGGTCCGCAGGTTGAAGACCACTGCGGCCTTCGTCATCATCCAGACACCCCTTTAGTTTTCTACTCACCTACCCTCGGCGGGAAGGAAGGGTGAGCTGGTCCGGGCCATCTATGCTGCAGGGACCGTCCAGTGGGGAGGGTTAGTCGTTCCCGGCTGTCCATTTTCACCCGGTGGGCCCTCTTCTCCGCGCTCCGGGCCTGCCCCGGACTAGTGACATTGCTGTAACGACGCACAGGGACGCGCTTGAACATCCCTGTGCGTCGTCGTCAAGGCAACGTCACTAGTCCGGGGCCGGGCCCGGAGCGGAGAATAGCCCCCCCCCCCCCGGTGAAAATGGACAGCCTGGAACGTCTAACCCTCCCCACCGGACGGTCCCTGCAGCATAGATGGCCCGGACCAGCTCACCCTTCCTTCCCACCGAGGGGAGGTGAGTAGAAAACTAAAGTGGGGGGGTTTGGATGATGACGAAGGCCGCAGGGGACTTCAACCTGCGGAACTCCAGAGGTTTCAAAACTACAACTCCCAGCATGCCCGGACAGCCGATGGCTGTCGGGGCATGCCTGGAGTTGTAGTTTTGCAACATCTGGAGGTCCGCAGGTTGAAGACCACTGATGAAGGGATTGACAAGCGGTGATGATGACGGGGGTCTGGATAATGATGGGGGTCTGGATGATGACATGGGGGGATGATGTATTTCCCACCCTAGGCTTATAGTCGAGTCAATAACTTTTCCTGGGTTCTTGGGGTGAAATTAGGGGCCTCGGCTTATATTCGGGTTGGCTTATACTCGAGAATATACGGTAATTTTTTTTTTTTTTTTTAACTTTACTTTTTTGAAATACCTACATATTTGCATTGACTACAGCCGTGTTTCCCGGCCAGGCTGTCTCCGACGGCGGGACCCCCGCTATCATTCATCTTATTCCCTATCCTTTGAATAGGGGATAAGATGTATTAGGGCCGGAGTACCCCTTTAAGGACACAGCTCATTTTGACCTTGAGGACACAGACAATTTTCTTTTTTTCCTCCTCCCCTTTAATGAGAAAAACAAAAATAAATTATTATTTCTGTGGGGAAATTTAAAAGAAAACCACAATTTGCAACTTTTGGGGAATTTCTTTTTTACGCAGTGCCATTTTTTTCTGTGGGTCAGTAAGATTAAAACAATACTCAAGTTATATAGTTTTTCTGTCATTGTCCTACTTTTTAACAAAGTTAGTATGCTTTAAATAACCCTTTTGTGACTTTGATATCTTTTTTTTATTTTTACATACACAGGGCTGTATAATGGTTCATATTTTGCACCATGAAAAGCCCATGATCACACATTGTTATTAGTACACTTTGTTTAGATGGGACTTTTTGATAACATTTTATAGTTTTTTTTTTTTTACTTAAATGTAACAAAAAAATCAGCATTTCTGAGATTTGGTATTTTTTTACATTACCTTAGGCTAATCTGTAAATCTTAATCCTTCTAGTACTTATCAACTGCTGTATACTACAGAAGAAGTTGTGTAGTTCTTTTCAGTCTGACCACAGTGCTCTCTGCTGACACCTTTGTCCATGTCAAGAACTGTCTGGAGCAGGAGAGGTTTGCTATGGGGATTTGCTCCTTCTCTGGAAAGTTCCTAAAACGGGCAGAGGTGTCAGCAAAGAGCACTGTGGTCAGACAGAAAATAATAATTTAACTTTCTGTGGAGCATATAGCAGCAGATAAGTACTGGAAGGATTAAGATTTTTTAATAGAAGTAATTTACAAGTCTAAATAAAAAACGTGTGTGCAGCTCACAACCTAGTATCCGAGGTTAAATGTGGTTGACAAATCGATCCCCACCGACTAAGAATTTAGAAGCAAAATTTTAACCACACCTCCAGGATAACACCCTTCTGGGTGCATAGTGAAAAGATGGTTTTAAAACAGTTAGTTTGAATAATGCAAAATTTTATTAAAATACAATCATAAAATAAATTGTGAAATACTCAATTAAAAACATTTTGACAGAGCAATAGTACGTATAATTAATAACCATAGGGCCCTAATGGTCACATATTAATAGTAGTGTTGAGCGGCATAGGCCATATTCGAATTCGCGAATATTCGCGAATATATGGACGAATATTCGTCATATATTCGCGAATATTCGCACATTCGTTATATTCTCGCTTTATTTTCGCATATACGAAATTTTCGTGTATGCGAAGATTTACATATGTGAATATTAGCATATACAAAATTAGCAAACGCGAAAATTCGCATATGCGAAATTTAGCATGTGCTAAGATTCGCATATGCGAACATTAGCACATGCTAAATTTCGCATATGCGAAATTTTGCGCGCCAGTCTCACACAGTAGTATGAGAGCCTTCTTTACACCACACAAGCTGGAAGCAGAAAGGGGTGATCACTGTGATGTGTGCTGTGAAAAAAAAAAAACGAATATTCGTAATTACGAATATATAGCGCTATATTCGCGAAATTTGCGAATTCGCGAATATGCGATATTCGCGAATAATATTCGTATTGCGAATATTCGCGAGCAACACTAATTAATAGTGATAAATGTAGCACTGCTGTTTTATATGGGTAGCCGACTATCCGGAATATACTGATGGTCCGACAATTGGATATTTGGTTATAGAGTCCTTTTGTATTTTGGACTGGGCCGCCCATAGTGTTTGGAGAGATAAATGATGCTCACCGTGTCCGCTTGTCCCGTAGTGCGACGGGCAAAAGATGGCATGGATAACAATTGTAAATTACAAGCGGTGGCTTGACTGCAGAGCGTTGTCTTTCACTCAGTTTAGGAGCGGGGCTCTGGCAGGAGACTCCCACACCGGAGGGCGTGCGGCTGTTGTGTTGACGGACCCTCGCTGGCTGACTCCTGTAGAAACGCCCGTGGTGGTAGCAGCATGTGAAGCAGATCAATACGCCCGGTGAGTGGAAATCCCGGCTGGAGCAACAGGTCTGTGGGCGGCTAATTTAGATTGATGAGCCAGCTTCTCTAATGACATTTAGATACCAACTGGCGAGCTGTAAACATGTTTGCATACTCTATTGTATGCTTCTAGGCTGCATGACGTGTGTGAACACAGGTATGTAATGGGATCTGAATGCAAACAAGGTTAAAAAAAATATATATATATCAGAAAAACAATTTGCATGCATGACCTGTGTTCCATTGCTCGTAGAAAATACTGTAGGAATATAACATTCTGTCTATAGAAAAATCTCATGAAAAGGTCATTGCAACATTCTGATGGCCACAGTATCAAAAGGTCACTGCAGCAAAATGAGGTAATATTTATCATCATTTTGAACTTCAAATCAATAATACATAATATTACAAGATTATACATAATATATGAAATACTGTTTACATAATGCATACTGTATGTATTGTTGAAAGCAAAATATTCAGGATGTGGTGAGGAGAGATAGGTGAATATTTAAAGTAAAAATGTTGATGACAATCTCCTACTGAATCTATTACTTTTCCTTGCAGTATATCTATATGCATATAGGACATAGTTACATAAACACATGAAAAACAAAAAATCATGAAAAACTCTCATGAAAATTCTGTGCAGCCTTCATATTCTTTACTGGGTTTTTAATGTAAATATTTCATATTCTTAACTAGCGTTCGTAAATATATTCATTATACAGTGATGTTCTGAACTGTTCTTATCAAAATATAATAGGCTTTTCTGACAAACCACTTAGCAAGAGATTTTCTAGTTTCCATGGCAACCTCAATCCTTTCTCAGTTTCAAAGTGATTTCTCATTCTGAACATGAACTAAACTGAAACTGGAAGTTATTTATTGAAGAAAGAGTTCAGTATTTTTATTGGCAAAGCTAATTATTGGAGCTGTCAGACAGAAGCGGAATATATATTTTGATATAATAAGAGGCATATGATCAAATCAACAAACACACAATTCAAGCGCCATTTTTTTCAAAATTTCCATCCTGTTTTGTTTGGGGTCACTATAAAACCTTCAGGGACATTACATATAAAATAACTTTGTGAGATTTTTGTGGCAAGATAAAACTTTATACATATATGATTGACTGTATGTACCATTGTTAAATACATACATACATTAAATACATAATACATGAAATACTTTGTTTTCTTAAGAAAAGACAAATAGTTGCTGTAGAATGTGTGCACCATTGTCGTTTTAGGTCCAAAAGTCAGTGTTGATTTATTTCCTAATAGATTTTTATAGTGGTACGAGGTTTGCTGTGCTGGGACCGAGCTCTAAATCACCTGCGTAGGTAGACCCAATAAAATGACATTATCCTAGATAAAAGGATGCTTAAAAGCTAGCTATATAAATCTTTGTGTGGCCAAATTAAGACACTTTTACATGCATTGCTATATGCCTTAATATCCTAAAGTTAAAATACAATCACATATTTCATCTGAATATAACTGTCACGAACCGGCAGGACTGGTAGTGGATCCTCTGGACCAGAGAGGCGATGGCACGGGCTGTACTGGAGGACCAGTTCTAAGCAGTTACTGGTCTTCACCAGAGCCCGCCGCTAAGCGGGATGGATTTGCTGTGGCTGTAACTACCAGGTCGTGTCCCCCAGTAACAACTCGACCTCTCTGGCTGCTGATATGGCGTGGTACACAGGGAGAAGGCAAGAGCGTAGTCGGACATAGCAGAGGTCAGGGCAACTGGCAAGGCAAACAACACAGTAGGGAACGCTTTCTCAGAGGCACAAGGCACAAAGATTCGGCAAGGCAGGAAGGGGAAGGCAGCTTATGTAACAAGGACAAAGTGGGAGGTGAGGAACCAGCGCACCAATTACCGGTGCGCTGGCCCCTTAAATTTACTGAAGCCGGCGCGCGCGCCCTAGAGAGCGGGGCCATGCGGTCTCCCCCTCTTTTTGGCACCAAGAAAGTTGAGGATGAGACTGCGGTCCAAGATGTTATTTTCAGGCTCCCAAGACCTCCCAGTCGGCCCAAAAAAATCTCTTCCCCTGAACGACCTTGGTAGCTAGGATTTCTCTGACCGAAAAAATATCTAAGATACCAGTGACAGGGGTGGGAGAAAGAAGTTTAGGAGAGAAGCGATTAAAGATTGCGGGTTTGAGAAGGGAGACATGGAAAGAGTTATGAATTCTGAGGGAGGGGGGAAGATGGAGCTGGTAGGACACCGGATTAATGCGGCTCTTGACTCTGAAGGGACCCAAGTAATGAGGGCCCAGCTTGTAACTTGGTACCTTAAATCTGATGTATTTCGAGGAGAGTCACATCTTGTCACTGGGACTGAATTTCGGTGGAGCTTTACGACTTTTATCGGCCTGGAGCTTCATACGAGCCGAGGCCTTGAGGAGGGCTGAGTGGGTTTCATAGAAAAGAAGTCCTGAAGGAGGTCCTCTAAAGCTGGTACAGAAGAGGAGGCGGAGGTCCGAGGTAGAGGTGGCAGAGGATGACGACCATAAACCACAAAAAATGGAGACTTATTGGAGGAGGACGACTGTTTGAAATTATAAGAGAACTCTGCCCACGGGAGTAAGTCCGACCAATCATCTTGGCAGGAGGACACAAAATGGCGTAGATAATCTCCCAGAATCTGGTTCACCCGTTCAACTTGGCCATTGGACTGAGGGTGGTACGAGGAAGAAAAGTCCAGCTTGACCCCGAGCTGACCACAGAGAGCCCTCCAAAATCTGGAAACGAACTGCAGAGATGATGTGTCTGGGAAGACCGTGGAGGCGGAAGATGTGTAGAAAAAACTGTTTGGCCAACTGAGGCGCGGACGGGAGACCAGGCAGGGACACAAAGTGAGCCATCTTCGAAAATCGGTCCACCACGACCCAAATGACCGTCATACCATGGTAGGAGGGAAGATCAGTGATAAAGTCCATGGCGATGTGCGACCAAGGGGTCTCCGGAACAGGAAGAGGCAGAAGAAGACCCGCAGGTTTCTGACGAGGAGTCTTGTCACGGGCGCAGATCGCACAGGACTGGACGAATTCCGAGAGGTCTCTCTCCAGCGAGGGCCACCAATATCTTTGGGAAATTAATTGAAGAGACTTCTTAATCCCAGGATGACCGGCAAAGAGGGAAGCGTGACCCCACCTGAGAATTTGTAATCACTGACGAGGAGGAACATTGGTCTTACCTGGGGGAAGAAGCCGCAAGTCCACAGGTGCAACCAAGATGAGAAATTCTGGTGAGATAATGTGTTGAGGAGTGGGTACATCGCCCACCACATCTGAAGAGTGAGAAAGGGCATCTGCCATGATGTTCTTGGCAGCGGGGCGGAAATGAATCTGGAAATTGAAGCGGGTGAAGAAGATGGAGCAACAGGCTTGGCAGGAATTGAGTCTCTGAGCAGACTGGAGGTAGGCTAGCTTCTTATGGTCTGAGAAAATGTTCACAGGGTGAGGAGCACCCTCGAGAAGATGTCTCCACTGCTCCAAGGCTAATTTAATTGCCAACAGTTCTCTGTCCCCAATAGCGTAATTCTTCTTGGCGGAAGAAAAGGTTTTAGAGAAGAAGCCACAAGTTATGGTCTTGCCTCTGGATCACTTCTGAGTTAGCACCGCTCCAGCTCCCACCGAGGATGCATCCACTTCAAGATAGAATGGCTTTGAAGAATCTGGCCGGGAAAGAACAGGAGCAGAAGCAAAGGCGGTTTTCAGGGACTGGAAGGCCTCTTCAGCATGAGGAGGCCAAGTTTTGGGATTAGCACCCTTTCTAGTCAAAGCCACTAGAGGAGCCACCTGGGTGGAAAAATGAGGAATACATTTTCTGTAGTAGTTGGCAAAACCCAGGAACCTCTGTATGGCTCGGAGACCAGAGGGGCGTGGCCAGTCCAGGACAGCAGAGAGCTTGGCTGGATCCATTTGAAGTCCTAGGGCAGAGATGATATACCCAAGGAAGGGCAAGGAGGAACGCTCAAACAGACATTTCTCAATCTTGGCGTAGAGGCGGTTGCTTCTGAGACGGGTGAGAACTTGTCGTACATGGACTCGATGTTGATCCAAATTGGAGGAAAAGATAAGGATATCATCCAGGTATACTACTACACAAGTGTAAAGAAGGTCACGAAAGATGTCGTTAACAAACTCTTGGAAGACTGCAGGTGCGTTACAGAGTCTAAAAAGCATCACTAAGTATCACCGTCCCTGGTGTTAAAAGCGGTCTTCCACTCGTCTCCCTTCCGAATACGGATCAAATTGTAGGCTCCGCGGAGATCAAACTTGGTGAAAATTTTGGCTCCTCTGAGACGGTCAAACAGCTCAGAGATAAGGGGCACAGGGTAACGGTTTTTAATGGTAATTTTATTGAGTCCTCTATAATCAATGCAGGGACGGAGGGAACCGTCCTTTTTAGACACAAAGAAAAAACTGGCTCCAGCAGGAGAAGAAGATTTCCTAATAAACCCTCTCTGTAAATTCTCACGTACATAGTCAGACATGGCCTGAGTTTCTGGAGGTGAGAGAGGATAAATTCTTCCCCGAGGTGGAGTAGAGCCAGGTAACAGGTCAATAGGACAATCATAAGGCCTGTGAGGAGGAAGAGTCTCCGCTTGCTTTTTACAGAAGACATCCGCAAAACGGTGGTAAGGCTTGGGGAGACCTGGTGGCGGAGGAACTGGCGGGTCCCGTTTGATAAGAGCAGGCTTGAGGCACTGGTCAGAGCAGGAGGAACCCCAGCGCAGAATCTCACCGGTGGGCCAATTCAAGACTGGACAATGGCGTTGCAACCACGGTAAACCCAGCAGGAGTTCGGAAGAGCAAAAGGGAAGAACAAAAAATTCCAGAATCTCTGTATGAAACATCCCAATGTCCATCCGCAGGGTCTGGGTGCGGTAT
The DNA here is from genome assembly GCF_029499605.1 of Hyla sarda. Lineage (NCBI taxonomy): Eukaryota > Metazoa > Chordata > Amphibia > Anura > Hylidae > Hyla > Hyla sarda. Next base: position 87,812,649 of record NC_079189.1, read on the forward strand.
TGTATTGTAGCAGAGAGTCTCCCCCCGTTGACCGTAGAAATGAGGAACGGCTTGGGCAGACGGATTATAGGAATTTGATACTTGTCGACCAAGGATGCATGGATGAAGTTGCCGTCTGACCCGGAGTCCAAGAAGGCTGCAGCAGAGAAGAAGGACTTGGATGAAAGGAACAACTGCACGTATATAATGAGACGTGGAGAGAAAGAATCCACACCTAGTAATGCCTCTCCCACATTCACTAGGTGCAAGCGTTTCCCGAACGTGGGGGACGAAGAGGACAATCCCTAAGGAAGTGATCGGTACTAGCACAGTACAAATACAGGTTCTCGTCTCTACGACGGTTTCGTTCTTGCGGGGTCAGGCGAGACCGATCCACCTGCATGGCCTCCACAGCGGAAGACCCAGAGATAGGAAGAGGTGGACGCTGGAACACAGGAGCCAGACGAGGGCAGCGTTTAGAACGATCTCTTTCCTTTTCAAGATGGAGTTCCTCTTGTCTCTCGGGGAAACGTTTATCGATCCTTGTGGCCAGCAAGATGAGGTCACTCATGGTAGAAGGCAGGTCACGTGCAGCAAGGACGTCCTTAATGTCACAATTAAGTTCCTTCTTAAAAGTGGCACAGAGAGCTTTATTGTTCCAGTTCAGCTCTGAGGCAAGGGTGCAGAACTGGATGGCATAGTCACCCACAGTAGACCTTCCTTGGGTCAAGTTTAGCAAAGCAGTCTCTGCGGAGGTAACCCGGGCAGGTTCCTTGAAAACATTACGAAACTCCTGACAAAAACTCTGGACAGATGTGGTGGCTGGATCTGTGCAGTCCCAAAGCGGTGTAGCCCAGGCCAGGGCCCTCCCGGAGAGCAGACTGAGGATGAAGGCTACCTTGGCTTGCTCAGACGGAAACTGGTCAGACAGTAGATCTAGGTGAAGAGAGCACTGTGACAGGAACCCACGGCACAACTTAGGATTTACTTCGTATTTGGCTGGTAGGGACAAACGGATTTTGACCCAGTGGCAGCTGCTGGCGGAGGTGATGCAGCAGGTGCAGATGGAGGAGCTGCTGCAACATAGCGGTCAACTGGGCCAGCTGTTGACCCTGCTGGGCCACAATGGTGGTGAGGTCCGCTAGACTTGGCAGGGGAACATCAGCGGGATCCATGGCCGGATCTTACTGTCACGAACCGGCAGGACTGGTAGTGGATCCTCTGGACCAGAGAGGCGATGGCGCAGGCTGTACTGGAGGACCGGTTCTAAGCAGTTACTGGTCTTCACCAGAGCCCGCCGCAAAGCGGGATGGATTTGCTGCGGCGGTAACTACCAGGTCGTGTCCCCCAGTAACAACTTGACCTCTCTGGCTGCTGATATGGCGTGGTACACAGGGAGAAGGCAAGAGCGTAGTCGGATGTAGCAGAGGTCTGGGCAGGCGGCAAGGGTTCACAGGCGAGGAGATGGTAGCAACGGGTTCGGCAACTGGCAAGGCAAACAACACAGTAGGGAATGCTTTCTCAGAGGCACAAGGCACAAAGATCCGGCAAGGCAGGAAGGGGACACAGAGGGAGGTGAGGAACCAGCGCACCAATTACCGGTGCGCTGTCCCATTAAATTACTGAAGCCGGCACGCGCGCGCCCTAGAGAGCGGGGCCGTGCGCGCCGGGATGCAGGAGTGCCGGGAGCCGCGCGCAGAGGAACAGGTGAGTCGGGCAGGGACGCGGCGCGTGAGCGGGACCCAGCCGCCACGCCAGCCACGTCCCTGAAACTGTGGAACCTGCGCTCCCGGTCAGTGCATCTGGCCGGGATCCCGGGACTGAGGGCTGAGGCAGCGGGCGCTCCCGTCCGGAGGTAATGACCGGAGCGCTCGCTTTGAAAATAACATTATTTTAACATCCAAATTGCAGTTGCAAGTTGGGGTCTAACATACAGTTAAGAAACAGACAGATGGTCTCTAGAGCCATGTAGAAAATGTATTTATTAAAATGTATTTACTAGGTAAACAGATGGAAATTTGAGGAGAAAAGGATAGAAGGACTTTGGTCAAAAATAGGGACTGTCCCTCCATTAAAAGAGTTATTCTGTTCACAAGAAGCTGTTTTCTGCCATTGCTTGACTCAAGGCTACCTTCCATAACTATATTTTAGACCATATGTTCTCCTTGGGCTTTCTGGGACATATTATCCCCCCCCCAGCACATTTTGGATATTCTCTGCACGTTTTCACTTATCTGTGGTATAAGTTTGTTAGTGGATTATTTCTATGTTGTAGGCATCAGCACTTTATACTTTTTATTGTTTGATCCAAGGAGTTGTATTTAGGAGTTGTGACATCATTATAGAGGGGCACCTGCATTCATTGATTCGATTAGGGTTGCCATCAAGGGTTGGGTGTTGTTAGGTATTATTTTATACCTCCACCCAGTATTTCTTCATACTTTTTATGGTTTAATGGTCAATTCCTGGGGAATGAATGTGGGAACCCAAGATTTCCACTCAAGGGCTGGTTCTGCAGAACTCTTGCTAAAGAGAAGAGTGTTCCTGCTGTGGAAAAAATGCAGCAACACCGTTCTGGCTTTAAAATACGTTTGTACCTGTGCAAATGAAGTATACATATGTAAATAAGCAGCAGCTTATCCTTTGGTGTCATTTAGTTTCAGTTTTTTTTGCACTTTTTGTACCACCTATAAATTTTATGGCCAAGAAAAATGTATTGAAGGCCGGCACTGTATATATAGACTTCAAATCTAGAGATGGGTTCTCTGTTCCTCGGGGTCCAACCATAAATCCAATAGATGTAGAAAGTAGAAGAGTGGCACTACAAATGAACAAGTGATTTTATTCACCCTTTACTGTTACAAAGTGCAAAGTTGTAACAGGCCTCTTGGTGAGGCCGAAACATTGCACTTTGTAACAATAATGGGGTATAAAATAATTTGTAATTTCTATTTGGAGTGCCACTCTTCTACTTTCTACATCTATGAAAATTTTGCAGTGCCCATCTAGTTTTTGGATTCATAAATTCAAAAATAACATCATATGCATTAAAGGAGAAATCAAGCAAAAATGAACTTATCCCCTATCCAAAGGATAGTGGTTAAGTAACTGATTGCGGTGGGGTGGTCCGACCGCTGGGACTACCGCAATCACTGGAACAGGACCCAGTGCTCAGTGAGGAGCATGTGCTGCAGACAGCATGCGCTCCATTAATTTCTTTTTTCTAAGTGGCAAAATCTTCCAAATACAGCACTCGGGCACCATTGCCTCTCCCATAAAAATGAATGGAGCGCCTGCCATCTACTATCTCACTGAGAGAGCAGGGGTCCCAGACTGGAGATCGTAGGGGGTTCCAGAGGTCCGACCCCCTGGGATCAACTACTTATGCCCTTTCTTGTGGATAGGGGATAAGTTAACTTTTGCTGGAGTTCTTCTTTAACCTCTTTAGGGACTCAGCCTATTTTCACCTTAAAGGGGTACTCCGGTGAAAACTTTTTTTTCTTTTAAATCAACTGGTGGCAGAAAGTTAAACATATTTGTAAATGACTTCTATTAAAAAATCTTAATCCTTTCTGTACGTATTAGCTGCTGAATACTACAGAGGAAATTCTTTTCTTTTTGGAATGCTCTCTGATGACATCACAAGCACAGTTCTCACTGCTGACGTTATTATAATAATAATAATAACACTTTATTTATTGTTGTCCTTAGTGGAATTTGAACACAAGGCCCCAGCACTGCAAGGCAGCAGTGCTAACCACTGAGCCACCATGCTGCCCTTAGCATACATCTGCTATGCATGGTTGCTAAAATGGACAGAGATGTCAGCAGAGAGCACTGTGCTCGTGATGTCATCAGTGTTCCAAAAAGAAAGGAATTTCAGCATCTAATAAGTACTGGAAGGATTAAGATTTTTTAATAGAAGTAATTTACAAATATAAAAGATTTTCACCGGAATACCCCTTTAAGGACTGAGCCCTTTTTTGCAATTCTGACCACTGTCACTTTATGCATTGATAACTCTGGGATGCTTTTACCTTTTATTCTGATTCTGAGACAGTTTTTTCGTGACATATTCTTCTTTAACATAGTGGTAAATTTTCATCGTTACTTGCATCCTTTCTTGGTGAAAAAATCCCCAAATTTCATGAAAATTTAGCATTTTTCTAACTTTGAAACTCTCTGCTTGTAAGGAAAATGGATATTTCAAATACATTTTTTATTGATTCACAAATACAGTATGTCTACTTTATGTTGACATCATTAAGTTGGCATGTTTTGACTTTTTGAAGACATTAAAGGGCTTCAAAGTATAGCAGCAATTTTCAAAATTTTTACGAAACTTTCAAAATCTGAATTTTTCAGGGACCAGTTAAGTTTGAAGTGCATTTGAGGGGCCTTTCTGTGAGAAATGCCCCAAATATTACCCCATTATAGAAACTACACTCCTCAAAGTATTCAAAAGGACATTCAGAAAGTTTCTTAACCCTTTAGGTGTTTCACAAGAATAGCAGCAAAATGGAGAAGAAAAATCTAAATCTGCATTTTGTACACTAACATGTTCTCGTAACACCATTTTTTTTTCCTTTTTAAAAGTGGTATTAGGAGAAAAATCCCCCCAAAATGTGTAGCCCAACTTCTCTAGAGTATGGAAATACCTCATATGTTGACATAAAATGCTCTGCGGGCTCACAACATGGATCAAGAGGGAAAGAGCAACTGTGGGATTATTTAAAGCAAATTTTACTGTCATGATTTTTGGGGGGCCATGTTGCATTTAGGAAGCCCCCATGGTGCCAGAACAGCAAATAAATAAATAAATAAACACATGGCATACTATTTTGGAAACTACACCCCTCAAGGAAGGTAACAAGGGGTATAGTGAGCCTTAACACCTCACAGGTGTTGAAGTTAGACGTGAAAATGGAAAATTTCATTTATAACACTAAAATGATGGTGTTACCCCAAATTTTTCTTTTTCACAAGGGGTAATATGAGAAAATGGACCCCAAAAGTTGAAGCCCAACTTCTCCCAATTAAGAAAATGCCCCATATGTTTAAGTGCTCTGCTACAGGTCTCAGGACAGAAGGAGCGCTATTGGACTTTTGGAAAGAGAATTTTGCTGAAATACAAGTCGGGGGCTATGTGCATTTACAAACCTCCCATGGTGCCAGAAGAGTAGAAACCCCCCACATGTGACACCATTTTGGAAACTAGACATCTCCAGGAATATAACAAGGGTTACAGTGAGTACTTACACCTCACAGGTTTTTTAAACAGTGGCCCGTAAAAGTGAAAAATTTGATTTTTAACACTAAAATGATGGTGTTACTCCAAATTTTTCATTTTCACATGGTGTAATAGGAGAAAATGGACCCCAAAATTTGAATCCCAAGTTCTCCCGATTAAGAAAATGTCCCATGTGTGGACGTTAAGTGCTCTGCTGCCACACTACAGGTCTCAGAACAGAAGGAGCACCATTGAACATTTGGAAAGAGAATTTTGCTGAAATTGAATTTGGGAATTATGTGCATTTACAAACCTCCCATGTTGCCAGAACCGCAGAAACCCCCCACATTTGACACCATTTTGGAAACTAAACCCCTCAAGGAACATAACAAGGGTTACAGTGAGTACTTACACCTCACATATTTTTTGAACAGTGGGCCGTAAAAGTGAAAAATTTGATTTTTCACACTAGTGTTACCCCAAATGTTTCATTTTCACATGGGGTAATAGGGCAAAAGGCCCCCTAAATTTGTAGTGCAATTTCTCCTGAGAAAGAAAATAACCCATATGTGGATGTAAAGTGCTCTGCGGGCGCACTGTAATGGTCAGAAAGAAGGAGCGCCATTGGGCTTTTGGAGTGAAAAGTTTGTTTGAATTAAAGGCCGGGGTCATGTGCATTTACAAAGCCCCCATTGTGCAAGAACAGCAGTAACCCCACACATGTGACACCATTTTGGAAACTACACCCCTCAAGGAACGTAACAAGGGTTATAGTGAGTACTTACACCTCACAAGTTTTTTAAACAGTGGGCCGTAAAAGTGAAAGAATTGATTTTTAAGACTGAATTGTTTGTATTAACCAAACATTTTTTAGTTTTACAAGTAGTAAGAGAAAAAAATCTCCACAAAATTTGTAGGCCAATTTCTCCAGAATAAGAAAATACCCCATATAAGGTGAAAAAGCACTATGCGGGTGCAAAACAGGGCTTAGGAGTGAGACAACGTTGATGAGATTTAAGGCCTAAAGTGGTGATTTGCACTGCAATGGTTGTGGCAAGTGGCAAGTGACCACAATTTTGAAACTATATCCCTCAAGGAAGGTAACAAGGGGTACAGTGAGTACTTACACCTCACAGGTTTTTTGAACAGTGGTCTGTAAATTGAAAAATTTAATTTTTTACACTAAAATGCTGGGGTTACCCAATTTTTTATATTTTCACAAGGGGTGAAATTGGGTTACAAATTTTGGAGGGCTTTTTCTCCTGACTATGGAAACACATCAACATATGGGGTAATGTGCTGGAAGGGCGCACAGCAAGGCTCAGAAGTCATAGAGGTCACTTTGTATTTGTGGCCTATGGCATATCAGTAGCTGAAGGTCACATACATTCAGAGGAAAATACTAAAATGAAACACCCACATGTGACACCATTACAGAAAGTACCCAATCTGAGAAATGGGTATAGGGCTAAGGAGGACATTTTGAACGCATGGGTGTTTCCTACATTTTTTTTTCCAGGAATGGATGAAGGGTAGCTTTTGAAAATTGCATTTTCAATCTATGCTCTGCTTCATCTTTCTGGGAACAACTAACATGTGACTCCGAATTGTCGCCTTGAAATACAACAGAGTTCATGAGCGAGGACTCCACATTTAAGGCCGATGTTTGTTACAGACCTAACAGTTTCATACATTCAGAGGAAAATACAAGAAAGGAACACCCACATGTGAGCCTATTACAAACAGTACACCCCGTAGTGAAGGTGTATAGGGGTGAAGTGGAGATTTGGAACAGACGGGTGTTCCCAAATTTTTTTTTCCAGGAATGGATGAAGTGTACTATGGGGGGGATGAAAATTGCAATTTTAGTACTGATATGCCAATTCCCAGAATGATGACCCAGAGTATAGCCGAAAGTAAAAATGATGCCCGCCCCAAATCCTATGCTCTGAATCATCATTCTGGGAATGTTATGCGTGTGGCCTTCCCGATTCTGTTACCTCAAATGCGCACTCCGCTCAGGTGGGGAGAGAGCGCTGCACATTTGAGGCAACAGCAAACCCCCAATACTGTTGACTTTGTGTCCCATGACCCATTTATTGGGGGCAGGAAAAAAAAGATAATAACAGGGGTATTGGAAAATAGGTTTCTGTTTTATTTTTATTTTGGGGAGGGGGTGTTTGGCTTTAAAATTTTGAAGACAATGTATTCTGGACTGGTACATTGGAGTCGAATTCTGGGGAATTAAAATCAGGGAAAAGGATTAAAATGTAGTGCTCCATGGAAGTGTGATACTCCCTGAAGCAATCCTTAATGCAGAGGCCCGGATGATCAAGGCAAGTGTCGCATTGAGTGGTGGTGTCCTTCCTAATCCGACTCTTGCAACACACTCTGCATTTTTTCTGGGATCGATCCGGGGCACTGAAGTTCCAGAGGTGCTCTAACCCGCTCCTTGGCAGTCACCAAAGATGAGGGCCTTCAGAACTACCTCTTGGAACTCCAGGAATGTCTATGTGTTGCCAGCGCACTGGGACAGGACAAAAGAGTTGTACATGGCAACCTGTAGAATGTAGACCGCAACTTTTTTGTACCATGCCCGTGTTTTCCGTATGGCGTTATATGGCTTGAGGACTTGATCAGAAAGATCAACTCCCCCCATATACCGATTGTAGTCCAGAATACAATCGGGCTTGAGGACCGGTCCCACAGTATTTCGCACAGATGTTGCTGTTCCCATGAATTGTGGACAGCATATGGACATCCCTCTCATCCTTATACCTGACCAGCAACAGGTTTTCATGGGAAAAGGCACGGGACTCACCCCGGGGGATAGGAATTTGGAGGGGATAGAAAGGAAGGCCTCTTTGATTCTTCCGGACTGTCCCACAAGCGACCGTGGATCTGGCGGCAAGGGATGTGAAGAGAGGGATACTAGTATAAAAGTTATCCACGTAAAGGTGGTAACCTTTATCTAGCAATGGGTGCAAAAGGCCCCAAACAATTTTCCCACTAACACCCAGAGTGAGGGGACATTCTGGGGGTTCAATATGGGAATCTCGTCCTCATACACCATAAACTTGCCAGTGTACCCTAAGGTACTCTCGCAAAGTTTATACATCTTCACGCCATACCATGCTCGCTTGGTAGGGATGTATTGCCGGAAGCTGAGTCTCCCCTTAAAGCTGATGAGAGACTCATCAATAGCGACCTCCCTTCCAGGAACATAGGCCTTCCAAAATTTGGCCCTCGAAGTGATTGATGACCAGCCTGATTTTATACAGGTGGTCATACGCGGGATCAGTTCGGGGGGAAATGCCGCATGATCAGCATAATGTAAACATTTCCGAATGGCCTCAAACCGGGGACAGGTAATGGCCACACTGAAGAGCGGGGTCTGGTAGAGGACATCCCTGCTCCAGTATTGCCTGACCTTTGGCTTTTTAACTAGGCCCATATGCAGCACGAGGCCCCGTAAAGGTCCTCATTTCGGTAGCACTGACCGGGAACCAGCCACTGAGCCTAGCTTAAAAGGAGCCCGGGTTTGCGGTGACGAACTGTTGGGCGTACAGATTTGTCTGGTCAACCATCAGATTGACAAAGTTGTCACTAGAAAAAAAATGAAATAGTCCATTACAGTGAACCCGACGATGTCAATCTTGATTCCTGAGTCACCAACAAACTCAGGAATCACGGGCTCGTGGTCCGCTGGCTGAGTCCAGACAAGTTCGCTGATACAAAGCACCAGTAAACTTGGCTGGGGGGCTTGACTAGTATGAGCACCAGGGGGACTCATACAAGCATGGGGCACAGGGTCAGGAGCATAGGAGGTTTGTGGCCTCGCTTGGCGGCATCTGTGCCACCTTGGTGGCTCATCATCAGAACTAAATGATGAGGAGGACAAGCAAATAAGGAAGGTGGGGTCTTACCCGTCCTCTGAGGCGCTTTCAGTGTCAGAGGCAAGTATGGCATATGCCTCTTCTGCTGAAAACGCCCTGCGGGCAATTTCCCTACTCTAATGGGGATGGGGGTGTGTATGTGTGTGTGAAAAACTTTATTAGTGTATGTGCTGCGTGTGGTGGGGTGCAAGACTACCTCCCTAACCTGCCCTAACCGTACTAAACCTACCCTAACAGAAAAAAAATTAATAAATAAACTAACAAGGGAAAATAACTTTAAAAAAAAAGACTTCTAGCACAAAATAAACCCTGCGCCAAAAAAAAAAAAAAAGCCTTTACCTAATCAATGGTGTGCACACTGATTAGCGCTTAGTGGCGGCAGGGAGTGCAGAAGTCAGTGGGGGTTCTGGCCACTTAGCCCAGAACAGTGGCTGGTGGCACTTACAGACCCCCACACAAAATACCCGAAAAATAAAATAAAAAAACGTGATAGGTCACTGACAGTGGTGGGGCAGACCACACACAGAGGTACGGTCCGTCCACACAGCACAGGCATGCTACTGGTGGCATGGACAGCTTATAGGTGCAAAAAAAAAAAAAAAAAAAACCCGCTATAACACGAAAAAACACCTGCTCCACAAAAACAAACGCTGATCGGTACTACGGAACTGATCAGCGGCGGGTGGGCTTTAGCTGGCCCGGCTACACGTTTAGCAAAAAATTTAAGGTCTGCACCCAAAAAAAAAAACACTGGCACTGACCGCAAAAGCCAAAGGTGCTGTGGACCCGCGGACACCTACAGATGTGCACTGAAAAAAATAATTTAGCTTTTTTTTTATCTCCTTAACTCTTTCCCTGCCTAATCTAAAACTGTCCCTAATTGCTGCTGTGCCAGGGAGGAACAGAACAATGCCAGATGGCATTTTTAGAACTGGGAGGGGGGGAGATACAGGACGGATCTCCGCTTTGATCAGCACCAGATGTAAAATGGTGCTGATCAGAGCAGAGCAGCGTGCTCCTGCTCTCCACCCCTTCCTCATTAGTGTTGAGCGGCATAGGCCATATTCGAATTTGCAATATTTTGCGAATATATGGACGAATATTCGTCATATATTCGCTAAATTTGCATATTTGTAATATTCGCGAAAATTCGCGTATGCGAAAATGAGCATATACTCTCATTTGCATATGGAAAAATTTGCATATGTGAAAATTAGTATATGCTAATTTTCGCATATGCGAAAATTCGCACCCCAGTCTTACACAGTAGTATTAGAGCCTTCTTTACACCACACAAGCTGGAAGCAGAGAGGGATGATCACTGTGATGTGTACTGTGGAAAAAAAATAAACACATTTTCGTAATTGCGAATATATAGTGCTATATTCGTGAATATTCGCGAATTAGCGATATTCGCGAATAAAATTTGCATTGCGAATATTCGCGAGCAACACTACTCCTCATACACTGTGATTGGTGTGGTCACTACGGCCGCCCAATCACATCTTTACTGGGGGGTGTGGGAACACTGCCACCTCCCAGTACATTACGGATGGTGATTGGTGGTGTATACTATACCACTGATCACCATCCTTATCCGGGTCATCGGGTCACACGTGACCCAGATGACCCAGAATCGCTGCAGATTGCCGGTTTGTATTTACTGGCGATCTGTGGCAAAGTGATCCTCAGGACCTTCCTTGGTGAAGTGCCAGGATGCCTGCTGAATGATTTCAGCAGGCATCCGGCTCCGGTCCCGGAGAGCGTCGGGTAACGATATCACAGCAAATCGCCGGTCTAAATTGACTGCCGATAAGGGACCCCCCTCGGCAATGTGCCGGGATGCCTGCTGAATGATTTCAGCAGGCATCCCGGTCCGGTCCCCACCCGGTGAGCGTCGGGGACCGGAAATGTTCAGGGCGTATAGGTACGCCCTCAGTCCTTAAGGATCAGGGATGCAGGGCGTATGCATACGCCCTGCGTCCCCAAGAGGTTAAGCTTCTAAGCTTCCTCTCTTGGTAGCTACAGGAAGCCAGAATAATATATTTAAATTATATACAGAGTAGTATTAAAAATTATATACGAAATAATGATATGGAATAGTGTCCTTTGGATTTTGGTCAGCTTGCTACCCTTGTCTGCTGGAGGCTCTGCAGAGATGAAGTAAACAATTCTTTTCCAGTAAATCTTGATTGTCTTTTCTTAAAATAAAAAAACAAGCATAGAATTTAAAATGGAACCTGCCAACGCATTTTAAGTGTTTCAATCTTAGCATTTGTTTCACTCAGGGGCGGACTGACCGGCTGGTCAGATGGGATGTGGTCCGAGGGCCTGCTGCTGACACCGATGCTGAGGATCCAGGACACTTGTCTCGGATCCCAAGGCAGACAGTCCTGCCTTCTTCTGTATGTGCCCTTGCTGCGCTCTCGAGGAGAAGATCGCTGCATGAGACATCAGGTGAGCAATATTTTTTTTTTCAACCTGGGAAGGGGGGGGGGGGGTCGGTTGCGGAGGTGGAGAAACTCCTACACCTACTGGGGGGGGGGAACTCTGCTGCTTACACCTACTAAGGGGGAGGGGGGAAAACTTTGCTGCTTACACCTACTGGGGGTAGGGAGGGGAAGCAATTTTGTTGCCTACACTTGCCGGGGGGGGGGAACTCTGCTGCCTACACCTAGTGGGGGGGAGGGGAAGCACTCTGCTGCCTACACCTACTGGGGGAAGGAGGAAAACTCTGCTGCCTACAACTATTGTGGGGGGTCCCTGCTGCCTACACCTACTGTGGGTGGGATTCTGCTGCCTACACCTACTGTGGGGGGATCTTGCTGTCTACACCTACTATGTGGGGGTCACCCTGCTGCTTACACCTACGATGGGGGATCCAGCTACCTACACCTACTGTGGGGGGATCCTGCTGCTTACATCTACTGTGGGGGACCCTGTTGCCTACACTTGATGTGGGGGGACCCTGCTGCCAACACCTACTGGGGGGGACCCTGCTGCCTACACCTACTGTTGGGGGACCTTGCTGACTACATCTACTACAGGGGGACCCTGCTGCCTACACCTACTGTGGGGGGGACCCTGCTGCCTAGACATACTGTGGGGGAACCCTGCTGCTACACCTACTGGGGGGACCCTTCTGCCTACACCTATAGTGGAGTGGGGAGTCCAGTTTGTATGTTCTGTGTCCCAGTGTAAACAGTGTCCTATATTTATATCTTGCTTGGTTGATCTGATCTTTGTCCTTTGTACATGTACCTGCTTGTGACAGTTCTTAGTAACTTTCAGTTTAGTGTTTTGGCTCTTAGTTCTTCTGTTTATCCCCTTCATCACCTGGATTCTGCTGTATACTCTTATTATGCCTAGTCTTGTTCATTTTATCTTGTCTGCCATTTATCTGATATCCGTTTTTTGAACTGTTTATTAATTCACTATATTCTGCTCTGTTTGTGAGTTTATATTCTGCCCTGTTAGTATTTGTATTCTGTCTGGTATATCTGGTTGTCTAGTAGTTTTCTGTTTCTGTTCTGGTCAGTGACCGACTATGTGTATTATGTGTTTTTCCGCCTCTGCACTTTAGCGCAGGAAGGGACTGGCGCCCAGTTGTCGATCCATCGTTTGGGGTGGAAGAGACATTTTAGGGTCAGTTTAGGGCTCACTCTCCCTTTCCCCCAGTTGGTCATGACAACTAATTTTGTTTAAATTCACATACTCAAAGACTTAAAGGGGTACTCTGGTGGAAAACTTTTTTTTATTTAAATCAACTGGTGCCAACTTTTCCTGGAGTTGCCCATAGCAACCAGATTGCTTCCTTAATTTTTCAGAGGCCTTTTCAAAAATGAAAGAAGCAATCTGATTGGTTGCTATGGGCAACTGCAAAACTCTTCCTCTACACTGGTTTTGATGAATCTCCCCCATAGAGGGAGATTTATCAAAACCTGTCCAGAGGAAACGTTTCTGAGTTGCCCATAGCAACCAATCAGATTACTTCCTTCATTTTTCAGAGGCCTTTTCAAAAATGAAAGAAGCAATCTGATTGGTTGCTATTGGCAACTCAGAAACTTTTCCTCTGGACAGGTTTTGATAAATCTCCCTCTATGGGGGATATTCATCAAAACCAGTGTAGAGAAAGAGTGCAGTTGCCCATAGCAACCAATCAGATTGATTGATTGATCAGACTTTTTGATCACTTTTTATTCATTTTTTAATGGTAAAAAAAAGTGACCAAAAATAAGCTTTTTTTGACTTTGGAATTTTTTTTACATGTACATGACCGTGCAGTTTAATTAACGATATATATTTTTAAAGTTTGGACATTTACGCACGCAGCGATACCATATATGTTTATTTTTATTTACACTGTTTTATTTTTTTTTTTATGGGAAAAGGGGGGTGATTCAAACTTTTATTAGGGAAGGGGTTAAATGACCTTTATTAAAACACTTTTTTAAAACTTTTTTTTGCAGTGTTATAGATCCCATAGGGACCTATAACACTGCACACACTGATCTCTCATGCTGATCACTGGCGTGTATTAACACGCCTGTGATCTGTGTTATTGGCGCTCGACTGCTCCTGCCTGGATCTCAGGCACGGAGCAGTCATTCGTCGATCGGACATCGAGGAGGCAGGTAAGGGCCCTTCCAGTGTCCTGTAAGCTGTTCGGGACGCCGCAATTTCACCACGGTGGTCCCGAACAGCTTGACTGAGCAGCCGGGCTACTTTCACTTTCATTTCAGACGCGGCGGTCAGCTTTGATTGCCGAGTATGAAGGGTTAATACAGGGCATCACCGCGATTGGTGATGTCCTGTATTAGCCACGGGTCCCGGAAGTTGATAGCCGCCTTGACCGACCTGATATGACGCGGGGACATCGCGTGACCCCGCGGCATATCGCGGGAGCCGGCGGAGGACGTAAGGGCTCGTCGTGAAGGGGTTAAAGGGGTGTTCTAGCTCCTAACAAAACCTTCTTACTTAAATAATATTGTAGCTGTATATTATTGGTTCAAACTAATTGCATTTAAGAATAAAATACAAATAGTCCATGGTTCTTTCTATAGATTTGTGTACTCAGAGTTGTATTCCATAATTACATGGATAATTTAAGGGATTATCCCCTTTAAAATAAAAAATGTAAATAAACATCCCAAATATCATAATAAAACATAAATATATTTTATGACATATGGGCCACTTATTACATTTTTCAATGGGTGGATCCCTTCTTTAATCTTATTACTGTCAACATTGTCAATGCATTCACCATGTGTTCCACAACTTTCCCTATTTGCCATGAAATTGCAAATACTTATATAACAGATTTTGGAAAATCGTGTTAGGATAACATTATTCTAACTTTGCATTCTGACATATGTATTTCCTCTAAACTGTCTCTTCTAAAAAGAACTGTGGTAATCCCAGAGAAGGGGAATAAGTGAGAGAACGTTACGTTTTTGAAATTTAAATAAGGCATCAACACAACGTGTATGCGATGCTGTAATGTCATAAAACAAGCCCTTAGCATAAGATCAAAATGAGTTTTTCTTTAAGCCTGTCATAGCCTGCACCGGAGATTGTCATAATTAGGTGAGAACATTTCTGGATTTCAAGTCTAATTTTTCCCAGGTGTCAGAAATGTCTTGAGATGATATGAAGCAACGTAGCTTTAAGCCGCAACTTCTTCTGATAGGTGGACAGGCATTAAATAGAAATGCCATGAATGTCTTTGATGCACTAAATGGCCATATAATACTAAAACAACTGGATAGAATAATCATTTTCTGGTAAGATAAGATACCAGTGTGTTTTTGCCAGTAATCTGCCTTGGCAAACCTGGAATGTCTCATTTCAAAGTGAAATATGTTTTTCCTCTGCATTTGTTAATTAAGATATTCCTAATGCTTTCCACATGGATGCAGATTTGTGAGCTGTGCAACGATTTCCTAACCGTGTTAGGATCCAGGACAATTTGCTAATTTAAATTCATTAAATAGGCTGGACAACTACCTGCCTGAAACCCCAAAGGTATTCATTACAGGATATGAAGATGCTTGCATCCAATTACAAGACTCCTTCATCAGCCTCGATGTCTTCATGCTTAACCCCTTAAGGACCGGAGGTTTTTCCGTTTTTGCATTTTCGTTTTTTGCTCCTTGCCTTTAAAAAATCATAACTCTTTCAAATTTACACCTAAAAATCCATATGATGGCTTATTTTTTGCGCCACCAATTCTACTTTGTAATGACGTCAGTCATTTTGCCCAAAAATCTATGGTGAAGCGGGAAAAAAATCATTGTGCGACAAAATTGAAAAAAAAAAACGCTGTTTTGTAACTTTTGGGGGCTTCCGTTTCTACGTAGTACATTTTTCGGTAAAAATGACACCTGATATGTATTCTGTAGGTCCATACGATTAAAATGATACCCTACTTATATAGGTTTGATTTTGTCGGACTTCTGGAAAAAATCATAACTACATGCAGGAAAATTAATACGTTTAAAATTGTCATCTTCTGACCCCTATAACTTTTTTATTTTTCCGTGTATGGGGCGGTATGAGGGCTCATTTTTTGCGCCGTGATCTGAAGTTTTTAACGGTACCATTTTTGCATTGATAGGACTTATTGATCACTTTTTATTCATTTTTAAATGATATAAAAAGTGACCAAAAATGCACTATTTTGGACTTTGGAATTTTTTTGCGCGCACGCCATTGACCGAGCGGTTTAATTAATGATATATTTTTATAATTCGGACATTTCCGCACGCGGTGATACCACATATGTTTATTTTTATTTTTATTTACACTGTGTTTTTTTTTTTATTGGAAAAGGGGGGTGATTCAAACTTTTAATAGGGGAGGAGTTAAATGATCTTTATTCACTTTTTTTTTGCACTTTTTTTTTGCAGTGTTATAGGTCCCATAGGGACCTATAACACTGCACACACTGATCTTCTATGTTGATCACTGGTTTCTCATAAGAAACCAGTGATCAACGATTCTGCCGGATGACTGCTCATGCCTGGATCTCAGGCACTGAGCAGTCATTCGGCGATCGGACAGCGAGGAGGCAGGTAGGGGCCCTCCCGCTGTCCTGTCAGCTGTTCGGGATGCCGCGATTTCACCGCGGCTATCCCGAACAGCCCACTGAGCTAGCCGGGATGCTTTCGGTTTCACTTTAGACGCGGCGTTCAACTTTGAACGCCGCGTCTAAAGGGTTAATAGCGCGCGGCACAGCGATCAATGCCGCGCGCTATTAGCCACGGGTCCCGGCCGTTGTTAGAGGCCGGGCCCGACCCGCTATGACGCGGGGCCACGCCGTGGCCCCGCGTTATAGATCGGGAGTGGACACATGACGTTCCAGTACGTCATGTGTCCTTAAGGGGTTAAGGATACTCCTGGGGTGTCATATTTAATTGGTTGTTTTTTTAATTTTTTTCTAGATGACTTTATGAAATATAATATATATTTTTTTTAATTATGAACCTGTCAACCATTAAAATAAAAATTTAAATCATATACCTACAACAAAGATCCAAGAAACATTCTCCAATAAATTATTCAATAAAATTAATTGCATTGGGAACTCAATTTGACTGTTCATGACATTTGAGGCTGGGTTCACATTACGATTGTGCCACCCGTGGCGCTCATATGTCGGCAAACTGTCAAAATGGGAACCTGACCTGACGTATGTGTGCACTGATAGGCATGGGCCCATTTACTTTAATGGGCCAAACATAGTCTAATAGTGACTATATTCAAGTTATTTCAAAAAGTATACATGTATTGATCATAGGACACCATACTTTTGAGTCTGAGTAAAAACACATATAAGTGCAAGAGATTACACAAATATAGTCACAAGCTGATTATGTTCGGGCCATTAAAGTCCCATCCCAAGTCCCAGAATCTTATTTTGACAGTATGCTGATGTATTGTATTTGGGGCACAGATTGTAAGATGAACCCAGCCTGAGTTGACCTTCAAAGGCTACATATTCCCTGTAGCAACCTAAAGGACAGATCTCTCCAGTCTTATATACCACACCAAACTGCACATTCTTGTGGCTAGCTGCATCCCTTACAAGATGGGTTGCACTTTTTCAAAGTTTTCCCGCACCTGAGCTATTAACCAATCACACAGATGTATCTTTTTCTCTTACTAGCCTTACAAGACATTTTGAGAACGTTATATATGTTTCTCTGGTTTATAATGCTTTTTTTTATAACTTTTATTCTCTCATGGTCTAGCACTTTGATATTAGTGGCCTGTTTACCATTGCTATTGTATTTTACTTCATGCTGTTACAGTATGTTTTAGTACTTAGACCAGATGTATTGTATTCTTTATCATGCTAAGAAAAAAAAACTCTCCTACCGACTAAGTACAAATTGTACTATGAGCTAGAATAGAAGATAAAATCAAATGTAAATAATGTAAAAATAAGCAGAAGCTACCAAACCTGGTTCAAGTAGTTCAGGGAATATCATACATATTAGTTTCAGAAAGAAAGCATAGAGTAGAAGCAAACAATGTTTTTTTAGGTATAAAAGAACGTACAGCAAAAGCAAATGCCAATGAATTAAAAAAAGAGTAGTGACAAAGGGGGATATAAACTGTACATTTAGATTGTTACTTTGTTATTGTTAGGTCTCCTGTTATTATGGCTGCATAAAAGCACCTGAATCTATGAAACCATAATACAACATAATTCTATGGGGCCATCATTTTTTTTTTCATTTGTCTCTAACTTAAAATAGAATAAAAGAGAATATAACTTAAAAAATATGTATAACTTTAGATGACATATTTTAGTCCACAAGAAGCATTGTATGAAATATAGTACTGTGGGGAGGCATCTAATGGCAGAGCATAATCTCCCAAAAATGAATAATAAATAAATAAATAATCAATAAATGCAGTTTAATAAATCATTAGAAGACAATACACAATCATTTGTTTTTGCACAACATTTAAACTGTTTTGTAGAACCTATTTATAAAGCGAATGTTGCAGCGTAAAGGTTCATGTTAGCAAACATTTGCTGCCTGCCGTTAAAAATGGTGTCAGTCACTCCTTTACAAACCATAAACAACACTTTTCTATTCACCGTACGTGATGACAAAATGGTAGTTTGTTGCTCACTGTTAAAGAGCAAATGACAACATTTTGAATGACACGTAGCAAATGCCAGCTAACATGGTTGTTCGCTTGAATAAAATATAAAGCTGTGACGTTGGATTATTTGTTTCTCCTGTTGAATGATTGTATTTTAATTCTATTAGGATGATTCACATTTTACTCTTTAGCCTATGTGGATGTAATATGTAGGTATTGCTGTTGATTATAACTTTACTTGTTTTTTAGAGACATAACTCATAGCTTTTGGGCCCCAATGTAATAATATTGGTCTCTTATGAGGCCCATGTGCCTTTGGGGCCCCCTTTGACACCAGATCCTGATGTAACTCCTACCTCTGCACTCCCTGATTTTCGGGTACAATAAGTGCTCAATATGTATCACAAAGAAAGAAAGCCGCGGCTGTACAATTTCAAAAACCAATATCAAGTAGTTAGGATACATATTGAGAAAACTGTACACACCCACTGCCCACTTCATGGACACCTAATTCAAGTGGGTCCCTAACTTAAATGGTTTAGTTCCTTGTGGCAACCACCACCGCAATACCCGTGCCCATCAAAGAAATGAGACATTGTTTCAGCAGCACCACTACTGCCAAACCCAACCCACTGCGCTTGGCCTTGCCACCCCACAGATACAGAAGCAGAGCAACAATAGCTACCCCACAGCCCCATACAAGATCACCAAGCTCAACCTTCCATGTGCTCCCAGAATAAGGGATCATTATATTGAGTATGCTATTGACTGTTATAGAAAGTAGACTCTTGCTCATGAATATACATTTAGAATATATGGTATTCATATACAATACCATATATACCACAGCAAACAAGTTGAAAGGGTCTCTTTTTTACTAAAAATCTATATTTCTTTATTAATCCACCAATGAAAAATTGCAGACAATAATGTGATCTACCCTTCCTATCTGCTTAGATCACACAGTAATATCAAATATCATAATCCACTGATTGATTTGCCATGGTCTTTTAGTTGTTTATAGGATTATTTATTGTCTTTCAATGAATGTTCCCTACCCAGAGAATCTATTGTCTAAAATAGTAGAATCATTTATGCTTTGTGGTATCTGTTTTTTTTTCACTTTTTATTCTCTTTTTTTAGATACTGAATACATAAGCAGCTAAACAGTTCCAGAAATAAAATCTGAATTTGAAAGCTCTGAGTTTGGAGGATGCAGGCTTATAAATAGCTAATAAACAGCAAATCCACTTTTTATTAGTACTAACTTCTGAAAAGCTGATCTAATAACCTTTTGTTCTAATGTTCCATTTGTTTCTCTGCTCTCCTTCTGAAGAAAAATCTGCAATATTTTGCTGTAAATTTCTGTAGATTGTATCTCTTTTAATGCAACGGCAAATTCTGTATACATCTGTGGCAAATCCTGATCCAATTTAACATCAAATTCTACATAGTAAGTTTTGGTTTTGTCAGTAGCATAACGGTATTCCACCTGTGAATCAGCATTTAGAATATGGTAGATAGCAATAATTTTCACCATAGGTAAACCTTCTTTTTACATCTTAAAGGGGTACTCTGCCCCTAGACATCTTATCCCCTATCCAAAGGATAGGGGATAAGATGTCTGTTAGCGGGGTACCTCCTGCAATCCCCGGAGTGGCACCCCAGTTATCCGGTGCACTGAGCGAACTTTGCTCTGTGCAGGATGATGGGCAACCACAGCCATCACACCCCATCCATTCATGTCTATGGGTGGAATTGACGGCTCCCATAGACAGAAATAAAGGGGACATGGCATGATTTCACGAACACGGGAGCTCCAAGCTTCCATGTTCAGAACACCGTGGCACCAGCCCAAAAAAGGCAGGGGGTCCCAGCAGCCAGACCCCCACAACCAGACATCTTATGCCCGTGGGCAGTATACCCCTTTAATTGGAAAGGTTTTTTTTTTTATACTAATTTCCTGCCTATTCAAATTGTCAAGGTATTTCTTAAAAAAAACACATAGGAAGGTATATTTTGCTGTTTTTTTTTATTTATTTTGTTTTATGGGCTTTTCCCCTGTTGTTGTGCATGTAGTTTTGGGCAAAATTGAAAAAGTGTTTAAGATTCTTCGTACATTTTGCTAAAATATTCCTCCATTATCTATTGGGTTGTGCCTCTAAACTTGTCAGGGGTGGAGTGCAGATGTGAATCATTTTGTAAATTTTTAAAAAATTTGCTCAGAGTAAATGACTATGCATCAAATGTAATTTTTCTGTTAATTTCATCTTGTAAAAATAAATAAATAACTAAAAGTGATAAAAACGTTGCATGTACTCAAAAATAGTAGATATGAAAATGAAAGGATCCAGCACTTGGCACTCAATGTGGCTTTTTTTGCATCCTCATAAATTAAAGGTTCACCAACCTTACATCACATATTCAAATCTTGACGTGCTTTGAGCACATGCACACTTTGTCAAAAGATGCTCTTTTGATAAATAGTGCATGGTCCTACTCTTGAGACCCCCTGTGATTGTAAGCTATTAGCCAGGATAACGGGTGGCATTGAGCTTTAATGTCCTTAAAACCAACTTTTGTCAAAAGTAGTCAAAAGTTGTTTTTGATGACAGCTTTAAATGGGCACTCTCATTAAAAAATCTTTTGCTATTGCACTCCATATAGTAAATAAAAAAATCTTTCTAATATACTTAGTTAAAAAAAATGAAGTTTTCTATGTTTTATTTATGTTTAAAAAAGCTGCCACTAGGTGTCTCCCTACTTGTCCAGAGCACATTTCCCCCATCTTTTGCACAGACTTTGGATACCTGCTGGCCTGGCAGAAGTCCAAACACAGGAAATGCAGTGTGGAGTGCTGAGGGTGTGTGTGCAGCCTTATCCAATCATAGCTCCACTCAAACGTAACTGCCGTTTGCTGTTGGTTGCAGAGTAAGGAGGAAGTTCTCCCCTGTATGGCCTCAGATGATGTCACACCTGCTGGAGAATGCCCCTTCCCTGTCTGCGAACCTGAACCTGAGACTGAGAAGAAAATACAGAGCAATATCAAGGTAGAAAGCTGAAAAATAATAAAAAATAAAGGCTGGGGGAGGTTTATCATGATAGGGGCAGTGAACTGGGGGGATTATAAAATGTATCAAGTTAATGAGAGGTACTCTTTAACATTATTTAACAATTGTCATTGTAAATTATATAAAGGATGCTTTTCCAATTATTGTTTTAAATATTGTGCATTTATTTTCAACATTTAATTGTGTCTCTTTTTTTTGGCAAAATACACATCCTTCATTCCAATTTTGCAACATCAATGTCCAATAAAATTTTGGCAACTTTTATTCCAATTAGCAGCTTGGAGAAGCAATGGATTAATGAGATCTTTTGGCAATACTTTAGAAGATTATTTTTTCTAAAATGCCAAGAGCAAAATTAGAACAAGGCAAGTGTAATTAGAGAAGTGCAGAATAATGCCATCTGCTTTGCTCATATGACAATTCATGTCAAATCTTTCTTTCTTTCCTTTCTTTCTCTCCTTCTCCCTCTCTCTCCTTACTAGTGTTGCTCGCGAATATTCGCAATGCGAATTTTATTCGCGAATATAGCATATTCGCGAATTCACGAATATTCACGAATATAGCACTTTATATTCGTAATTACGAATATTTTTTTCTTCTTAATTTTTTCACAGTACACATCACAGTGATCATCCCTCTCTGCTTCCAGCTTGTGTGGTGTAAAGAAGGCTCTAATACTACTGTGTGAGACTGGTGTGCGAATTTTCGCATATGCGAACATTTGCATATGCTAAAATAAAACGAGAATATTACGAATATGCGAATATTCGCGAATATATGACGAATATTCATCCATATATTCGCGAATATTCGCAAATTTGAATATGGCCTATGCCGCTCAACACTACTCCTTACACACACACACGTGTCTGTGTATGTATGTGTGGAGAGAGAGAGCAGTCTTAGGCACAGAAATTACCAGAGACTGAGCCAAGAGGTCTAAAGATGAAAGATAACAATAATGAATCACCTCTGGTCAAGAGCCAAAACACAGTGGCTCAAATATATCAATCTGTGTGAAAGAGAACCTAGTAACCAATCACAGCTCAGAATTTAAATCTTAAAGAGGTCTGGTAAAATAAAAGCTGAGCTGTAATTGGTTGTTATAGGCAAATCACACCCATTTTTCTTTAACAAAGATTGATAAATCTGGAATAATTTTTTATAAATATTTTGAGGATTAGTGCCTCCAGCCTACCCACTGGTTACACCCATATTGTGCTTCTTTATCCATCCCAGCTGTTGTTATTGGTACTTTAATTCAGGTTATACAAATACAATATACATAAAGCAAGGTTTCATCTTCAACAAACTCTTTCTCTTGGAGGCTTTTGAAAAACCTTTGGTTAAAGAGTACCTATCAAACCATAATTTCTAAACTAACTCAGATTATATTCCATAACTCAGTAAATTGTTGTCGTTACTTGCATCCTTTCTTGGTGAAAAATCACAAAATTTCATGAAAAGTTAGAAAATGTTGCATTTTTCTAACTTTGAAACTCTGCTTGTAAGGAAAATGGATATTCCAAATAAAATTTATATTGATTCACAAATACAATATGTCTACTTTATGTTGGCATCATAAAATTTACCTATTTTTACTTTTTGTGGACATCAGAGGGCTTCAAAGTATAGCAGCAATTTGCAAATTTTTCATGAAAATTTCAAAATCAGAATTTTTCAGGGGCCAGTTAAGTTTGAACTGGATTTGAAGGGCCTTTCTGTGAGAAATTGTTACGCCGAGCGCTCCGGGTCCCCGCTCCTCCCCGGAGCGCTCGCTTCACTCTCTCCGCTGCAGCGCTCCGGTCACGTCCTCTGACCCGGGGCGCTGCGATCCCGCTGCCAGCCGGGATGCGATTCGCGATGCGGGTAGCGCCCGCTCGCGATGCGCACCCCGGCTCCCCTACCTGACTCGCTCCCCGTCTGTTCTGTCCCGGCGCGCGCGGCCCCGCTCCCTAGGGCGCGCGCGCGCCGGGTCTCTGCGATTTAAAGGGCCACTGCGCCGCTGATTGGCGCAGTGGTTCCAATTAGGGTAATCACCTGTGCACTTCCCTATATTACCTCACTTCCCTTGCACTCCCTTGCCGGATCTTGTTGCCTTAGTGCCAGTGAAAGCGTTCCTTGTGTGTTCCTTGCCTGTGTTTCCAGACCTTCTGCCGTTGCCCCTGACTACGATCCTTGCTGCCTGCCCCGACCTTCTGCTACGTCCGACCTTGCTTCTGCCTACTCCCTTGTACCGTGCCTATCTTCAGCAGCCAGAGAGGTGAGCCGTTGCTAGTGGATACGACCTGGTCACTACCGCCGCAGCAAGACCATCCCGCTTTGCGGCGGGCTCTGGTGAAAACCAGTAGTGGCTTAGAACCGGTCCACTAGCACGGTCCACGCCAATCCCTCTCTGGCACAGAGGATCCACTACCTGCCAGCCGGCATCGTGACAGTAGATCCGGCCATGGATCCCGCTGAAGTTCCTCTGCCAGTTGTCGCTGACCTCACCACGGTGGTCGCCCAGCAGTCACAACAGATAGCGCAACAAGGCCAACAGCTGTCTCAACTGACCGTTATGCTACAACAGTTACTACCACAGCTTCAGCAGTCATCTCCTCCGCCAGCTCCTGCACCTCCTCCGCAGCGAGTGGCCGCTCCTGGGATACGCTTATCCTTGCCGGATAAATTTGATGGGGACTCTAAGTTTTGCCGTGGCTTTCTTTCCCAATGTTCCCTGCATCTGGAGATGATGTCGGACCTGTTTCCCACTGAAAGGTCTAAGGTGGCTTTCGTAGTCAGTCTTCTGTCCGGAAAAGCCCTGTCATGGGCCACACCGCTCTGGGACCGCAATGACCCCGTCACTGCCTCTGTACACTCCTTCTTCTCGGAAATCCGAAGTGTCTTTGAGGAACCTGCCCGAGCCTCTTCTGCTGAGACTGCCCTGTTGAACCTGGTCCAGGGTAATTCTTCCGTTGGCGAGTATGCCGTACAATTCCGTACACTTGCTTCAGAATTGTCCTGGAATAATGAGGCCCTCTGCGCGACCTTCAAAAAAGGCCTATCCAGCAACATTAAAGATGTTCTGGCCGCACGAGAAATCCCTGCTAATCTACATGAACTCATTCACCTAGCCACTCGCATTGACATGCGTTTTTCTGAAAGGCGCCAGGAACTCCGCCAAGATATGGACTCTGTTCGCACGAGGCGTTTCGTCTCCTCGGCTCCTCTCTCCTCTGGTCCCCTGAAATCTGTTCCTGTGCCTCCCGCCGTGGAGGCTATGCAGGTCGACCGGTCTCGCCTGACACCTCAAGAGAGGACACGACGCCGTATGGAGAACCTCTGCCTGTACTGTGCTAGTACCGAACACTTCCTGAGGGATTGTCCTATCCGTCCTCCCCGCCTGGAAAGACGTACGCTGACTCCGCACAAAGGTGAGACAGTCCTTGATGTCTACTCTGCTTCTCCACGTCTTACTGTGCCTGTGCGGATGTCTGCCTCTACCTTCTCCTTCCCTGCTGTGGCCTTCTTGGACTCTGGATCTGCAGGAAATTTTATTTTGGCCTCTCTCGTCAACAGGTTCAACATCCCGGTGACCAGTCTCGCCAGACCCCTCTACATCAATTGTGTAAATAATGAAAGATTGGACTGTACCATACGTTTCCGCACGGAGCCCCTTCTTATGAGCATCGGATCTCATCATGAGAGGATTGAACTTTTGGTCCTCCCCAATTGCACCTCGGAAATTCTCCTTGGACTTCCCTGGCTTCAACTTCATTCCCCTACCCTGGATTGGTCCACTGGGGAGATCAAGAGTTGGGGGTCCTCTTGTTCCAAGAACTGTCTAAAACCGGTTCCCAGTAACCCTTGCCGTAACTCTGTGGTTCCTCCAGTAACCGGTCTCCCTAAGGCCTATATGGACTTCGCGGATGTTTTCTGCAAAAAACAAGCTGAGACACTACCTCCTCACAGGCCTTATGATTGCCCTATCGACCTCCTCCCGGGCACTACTCCACCCCGGGGCAGAATTTATCCTCTCTCTGCCCCAGAGACTCTTGCCATGTCCGAATACGTCCAGGAGAATCTAAAGAAGGGCTTTATCCGTAAATCCTCCTCTCCTGCCGGAGCCGGATTTTTCTTTGTGTCCAAAAAAGATGGCTCCCTACGTCCTTGCATTGACTACCGCGGTCTTAATAAAATCACGGTTAAGAACCGCTACCCCTTACCCCTCATCTCTGAACTCTTTGATCGCCTCCAAGGTGCCCACATCTTCACTAAATTGGACTTAAGAGGCGCCTATAACCTCATCCGCATCAGAGAGGGGGACGAGTGGAAAACGGCATTTAACACCAGAGATGGACACTTTGAGTATCTGGTCATGCCCTTTGGACTGTGCAACGCCCCTGCCGTCTTCCAAGACTTTGTCAATGAAATTTTTCGTGATCTGTTATACTCCTGTGTTGTTGTATATCTGGACGATATCCTAATTTTTTCTGCCAATCTAGAAGAACACCGCCAGCATGTCCGTATGGTTCTTCAGAGACTTCGTGACAACCAACTCTATGCCAAAATTGAGAAATGTCTGTTTGAATGCCAATCTCTTCCTTTTCTAGGATATTTGGTCTCTGGCCAGGGACTACAGATGGATCCAGACAAACTCTCTGCCGTCTTAGATTGGCCACGCCCCTCCGGACTCCGTGCTATCCAACGCTTTTTGGGGTTCGCCAATTATTACAGGCAATTTATTCCACATTTTTCTACCATTGTGGCTCCTATCGTGGCTTTAACCAAAAAAAGTGCTGATCCCAAGTCCTGGCCTCCTCAAGCAGAAGACGCCTTTAAACGACTCAAGTCTGCCTTTTCTTCGGCTCCCGTCCTCTCCAGACCTGACCCTTCCAAACCCTTCCTATTGGAGGTTGATGCCTCCTCAGTGGGAGCTGGAGCTGTTCTTCTACAAAAAAATTCTTCCGGGCATGCTGTCACTTGTGGTTTTTTCTCTAGGACCTTCTCTCCAGCGGAGAGGAACTACTCCATCGGGGATCGAGAGCTTCTAGCCATTAAATTAGCACTTGAGGAATGGAGGCATCTGCTGGAGGGATCAAGTTCTCCTGTTATTATCTACACCGACCACAAGAACCTCTCCTACCTCCAGTCTGCCCAACGGCTGAATCCTCGCCAGGCCCGGTGGTCTCTGTTCTTTGCCCGATTTAATTTTGAGATTCACTTTCGTCCTGCCGATAAGAACATTAGGGCCGATGCTCTCTCTCGTTCCTCGGATGCCTCAGAAGTTGATCTCCCTCCGCAACACATCATTCCACCTGACTGCCTGATCTCCACTTCTCCTGCCTCCATCAGGCAGACTCCTCCAGGGAAGACCTTTGTTTCTCCACGCCAACGCCTCGGAATCCTCAAATGGGGTCACTCCTCCCATCTCGCAGGTCATGCGGGCATCAAGAAATCTGTGCAACTCATCTCCCGCTTCTATTGGTGGCCGACTCTGGAGACGGATGTTGGGGACTTTGTGCGAGCCTGCACTATCTGTGCCCGGGATAAGACTCCTCGCCAGAAGCCCGCTGGTTTTCTTCATCCTCTGCCTGTCCCCGAACAGCCTTGGTCTCTGATTGGTATGGATTTTATTACTGATTTACCCCCTTCCCGTGGCAACACTGTTATTTGGGTGGTCGTTGATCGATTCTCCAAAATGGCACATTTCATCCCTCTTCCTGGTCTTCCTTCTGCGCCTCAGTTGGCTAAACAATTTTTTGTACACATTTTTCGTCTTCACGGGTTGCCTACGCAGATTGTCTCGGATAGAGGTGTCCAATTCGTGTCTAAATTCTGGAGGGCTCTCTGTAAACAACTCAAGATTAAATTAAATTTTTCCTCTGCATATCATCCCCAGTCCAATGGACAAGTAGAAAGAATTAACCAGATCTTGGGTGATTATTTGCGACATTTTGTTTCCTCCCGCCAGGATGACTGGGCAGATCTCCTTCCATGGGCCGAATTCTCGTATAACTTCATGGTCACTGAATCTTCCTCCAAATCCCCATTTTTCGTGGTGTACGGCCGTCACCCTCTTCCCCCCCTCCCTACCCCCTTGCCCTCTGGTCTGCCCGCTGTGGATGAAATTTCTCGTGACCTTTCCATTATATGGAGAGAGACCCAAAATTCTCTCTTACAGGCTTCTTCACGCATGAAGAGGTTCGCGGATAAGAAAAGAAGAGCTCCCCCCGTTTTTTCCCCTGGAGACAAGGTATGGCTCTCCGCTAAATATGTCCGCTTCCGTGTCCCTAGCTACAAGTTGGGACCACGCTATCTTGGTCCTTTCAAAATTTTGTGTCAAATTAATCCTGTCTCTTATAAACTTCTTCTTCCTCCTTCTCTTCGTATCCCTAATGCCTTTCACGTCTCTCTTCTCAAACCACTCATCCTCAACCGTTTTTCTCCCAAATCTGTTCCTCCCACTCCTGTTTCCGGCTCCTCGGACGTCTTCTCGGTCAAGGAAATTTTGGCTGCCAAAAAGGTCAGAGGGAAAAATTTTTTTTTAGTAGACTGGGAGGGTTGTGGTCCTGAAGAGAGATCCTGGGAACCTGAGGACAACATCCTTGACAAAAGTCTGCTCCTCAGGTTCTCAGGCTCCAAGAAGAGGGGGAGACCCAAGGGGGGGGGTACTGTTACGCCGAGCGCTCCGGGTCCCCGCTCCTCCCCGGAGCGCTCGCTTCACTCTCTCCGCTGCAGCGCTCCGGTCACGTCCTCTGACCCGGGGCGCTGCGATCCCGCTGCCAGCCGGGATGCGATTCGCGATGCGGGTAGCGCCCGCTCGCGATGCGCACCCCGGCTCCCCTACCTGACTCGCTCCCCGTCTGTTCTGTCCCGGCGCGCGCGGCCCCGCTCCCTAGGGCGCGCGCGCGCCGGGTCTCTGCGATTTAAAGGGCCACTGCGCCGCTGATTGGCGCAGTGGTTCCAATTAGGGTAATCACCTGTGCACTTCCCTATATTACCTCACTTCCCTTGCACTCCCTTGCCGGATCTTGTTGCCTTAGTGCCAGTGAAAGCGTTCCTTGTGTGTTCCTTGCCTGTGTTTCCAGACCTTCTGCCGTTGCCCCTGACTACGATCCTTGCTGCCTGCCCCGACCTTCTGCTACGTCCGACCTTGCTTCTGCCTACTCCCTTGTACCGCGCCTATCTTCAGCAGCCAGAGAGGTGAGCCGTTGCTAGTGGATACGACCTGGTCACTACCGCCGCAGCAAGACCATCCCGCTTTGCGGCGGGCTCTGGTGAAAACCAGTAGTGGCTTAGAACCGGTCCACTAGCACGGTCCACGCCAATCCCTCTCTGGCACAGAGGATCCACTACCTGCCAGCCGGCATCGTGACAGAAATACTGCACAAATGACCCCATTATAGAAACTAGACCCCTCAAAGTATTCAAAATGACATTCAAAAAGTGTGTTTTACGTGTTTCACAAGAATTGCAGCAAAGTGGAGGAGAAAAATCTAAATTTGCATTTTTTACACTAACATGTTCTTGTAGCCCCATTATTTTCATTTTTAAAAGTGGTAAAAGGAGAAAAAGCCACTCAAAATTTGTAGCCCAATTTCTCTCAAGTACGTAAATACTTCATATGTTGACATAAAGTTCTCTGCGGGCTCACAACATAGCTCAAGAGGGAAAGAGCAACTGTAGGATTTTTTAAAACAAATTTTGCTGTCATGGTTTTTGGGGGCCATGTTGCATTTAGGAAGCCCCCATGGTGCCAGAACAGCAAAAAAAAAACACATGGCATACTATTTTGGAAACTACACCCCTCAAGGAACGTAACAAGGGGTGTAGTGAGCCTTAACACTTCACAGGTGTTTGACAACTTTGCATTGAAGTTGGAAGTGACAATGGAAAATTAGATTTTTAACACTAAAATGATGGTGTTACCCCCAAATTTTTCTTTTTTATAAGGGATAATTGTACAAAATGGACCCCAAAATTTGAAGCCCAATTTCTCCTGATTAAGAAAATGCCCCATATGTGGACGTTAATTGCTCTGCCGGCGCACTACAGTGCTCAGAAGAGAAGGAGCAAAATTTGGCTTTTTGAAATTGAATTTAGCTGAAATGGTTTTTGGGGGCATGTTGCATTTAGAAAGTCCCCATAATGCCAGAACAGCAAAAATCCCCCCACATACCATACTATTTTGGAAAATATACCCCTCAAGGAATGTAACAAGGGGTATAGTGAACCTTAACACCTCACAGGTTTTTGACGACTTTGCGTTGAAACCTGAAAACACAGGTTAAAGGGGTTCTCCGGTGCTTAGACATCTTATCCCCTATCCAAAGGATAGGGGATAAGATGCCTGATCGCGGGAGTCCCGCCGCTGAGGACCCCCATGATCTTACACACAGCACCCTGTTTATAATCAGTCCCTGAAGATCACTGGGGACCCCCGTGATCTTGCACGCGGCCCCCCCGTTTATAATCAGTCCCCTCAATGACGTCACGCTCTGCCCCTCAATGCAAGCCTATGGGAGGGGGCGTGACAGCTATCATATGCTTGCATTGAGGGGCAGAGCGTGACGTCACACGGGGCGGAGGCGTGACATCACACGCCGTCAGCCCTGTGGTTGCCGGTAATCAGACCCGGAGCGAACACGCTCTGGGGACTGATTATAAACGGGGTGCCGCGTGCAAGATCACGGGGGTCCCCAGTGGCAGGACTCCCGCGATCAGGCATCTTATCCCCTATTCTTTGGATAGGTGTTAAGATGTCTAAGCACCGGAGAACCCTTTTAATAGTGTGGGTGGTTGTTACGCCGAGCGCTCCGGGTCCCCGCTCCTCCCCGGAGCGCTCGCAACATCCTCGCAATTGCAGCGCCCCGGTCAGATCTGCTGACCGGGTGCGCTGCGATACCTCTCCCAGCCGGGATGCGATTCGCGATGCGAGTGGCGCCCGCTCGCGATGCGCACCCCGGCTCCCGTACCTGACTCGCTCTCCGTCGGTCCTGTCCCGGCGCGCGCGGGACAGGATTAAGAAAATGCCCCATATGTGGACGTTAATTGCTCTGCCGGCGCACTACAGTGCTCAGAAGAGAAGGAGCAAAATTTGGCTTTTTGAAATTGAATTTAGCTGAAATGGTTTTTGGGGGCATGTTGCATTTAGAAAGTCCCCATAATGCCAGAACAGCAAAAATCCCCCCACATACCATACTATTTTGGAAAATATACCCCTCAAGGAATGTAACAAGGGGTATAGTGAACCTTAACACCTCACAGGTTTTTGACGACTTTGCGTTGAAGTTGGACGTGAAAATGGAAAATTAGATTTTTAACAATAAAATGATGGTGTTACATTTTTTCATTTTCACATGGTGTAATAGGAAAAATGGACCCCACAATTTGAAGCCCAATTTCTCCCGGTTAAGAAAACAACCCGTATGTGGATGTTAAGTGCTCTTCTAAAGAAAAAAACAAGAAAAAAGCTGGCAGCTATGAAGTGATGCACTCCAAAATCACATAATTATGTAAACAATTTATCTTTATTAATCAATACAATATACAAAAAGGAAAGGGGCATACAAAAAATTTAAAATCATTTAAAAACAATGTATCCGGTGGAGGAGTATAGTCCTACAATGCCCACCCCGTACTGAAAGGGGGAAATATAGCCCCACAAAAAGTTACAGGCTAGCCTGACCATATATCGATGCCTAAAATCATGTACCAGACTCCCCTATACAATACCTATAAATATATGCACCCTGATTCAAGAAGAATACCTAGTGCTGAACATGTACCGTGCCACAGAATTGTAACAATATCCACTAATAGTAACAGCAATAAGCAAACACCAATGTATAGAAATATATGTATATAACCTAGACCCAGGAAATAAAAGATAAATATGAAGTGTCATACAAACCAGGTCAGTCAGTTACATGTAAGGAGATATAAAGTGTCATACAAAACAGGTCAGTCAGGTACATGTAGGGGGATATCACCAGTAAAAAGCGGCATCTAAGGCCCCTTTCACACTACAAAATTCTTTGTTTTTAAACATCCGTATGAAGTTCCGTCTGAAAACCAGCTGAAAACGGCAGTAACAAAATCCTATACGTCCGTTAGAAAATTCCATTATAGTCTAAGGGATTTTCTAATATCCATTTTAATCCGTTAAATTGATAACAGATGTTATTTTGTGACAGAAGATAGTAACGGAAGAAATACTGCATGCAAATAGGTGCGCTTTCTGCCTCCAGCAACGGAGGCTTCCTCAAGAGTGACATTCAACTCCCTTGATTTGTATTTATACCATTTGTAAATCATAATTACCAATAAATCATAATTACCATCAGAGCGCTTGTACCGGAAGTGTCGGGTGTCACGTGACGCACGCGGGCATCAATCAATATATGAGCTGTGTGCTACATGAGAGGGAGGCTCGGGACCCGAAAGTGAGGTTTGGTTTCTGCATGAGAGCGAGGCTTGATGTTCACACAGCCCTGCGTATCAATGAAGGAAGAATGAGGCTTGAGACGCACCATATTGAATATGATGCGTGTCAAACCAATAGTCAGAGTAAGGCCTGGCACTTACCATTTTGGACATGGATAATAAGCTGCACTGACAAGGAGGTTTGGAAACGAGGCTTGGTACAATTCTTGTGTGTGTGTGTGTGTATATATATATATATATATATATATATATATATATATATATAATATATATGTATCCTGTGTATATCCTATGCACCATAATGATAGATAATAAAAGGGCCAAACTTACATAAGGCTGAGTATGCTACATAAATTCCGTAAAGCCTGTCAGTCACAGGGTCGATCAAAATAAGGCTAAAATACATCCCCTTTTACACATAATGAATTTTAATCAAACCCTGGGGGAATCTCGGGACCTAGGAGGTTTACTAATAGAATTTAAAGAGGTTCCAATGCATTTAGATTGGGTGGTTACTGTCACACTTGAAAAATCCCCAATAAATCTACCCCATATATTTATCATGAAACAAATAAATTATATACTGTAAACATATACCTAGTGTGAAAAAAAATATTAAAATATGTTGTGAATAACCCTCTTAAAGAGACATAATCCCTATAAAATCTGTGAAGATGCATCTTCCGAGAATGTCAATCTGACATACTCGTACCCTATCCTGTGAATAAACTGCCACAAATGCCCAAAAATGTAATTAAATAAATTAAAAAGTCACACAATTTAAACAGTAATATCCCAGTCATTATTGTGCCTCCAAATAGTTGGTCCACGGGACTTCCACCAAAAATCACAGTCTTCCGTTCAACAACCTAAAAAAAAAAAGGGGAAGGGAAAAAAGAAAAAGTTGTGAAAAAACTGCAATGTGATCAAAAATTGTTATAAGAATCCCACACGTGATAAAAAAAAGGAATTGATATAATAAAAATTTTTAAAATTGTGATAAATGTGTAATGTGAAATGAGTGTGTAATAAGTGTGAATAGGTGTATAATTGATGAATTTATGTGAAGCAACTAAGGACACCCAATATGTGTTGTGAAAAGTGTAAACAATTAGTGTTATAAATGTTCTACGCTGTGTTTTCACAAAATAAATGTACTACTGCGTATGTATGTAAAAAAAAATATTGGGGGGAGGAAAGAGGTGAAGGGAAGGGAGGGAAGGAGGAAGGGGACCCCAGCATGTATACTTAATACCCCAAAAATCCTGTGAATGTTAACTCCTCATTCAAGTCCTGAGGTGCCACTGAGCCCACGTCAAAGATCCATTTTGATTCACGTCTGAGTAACAGACCTGTAGCATCTCCTCCCCGCACCACACAAATCACCTTTTCCTTTTTTTTTTATTGGGGGGAGGGGGGGTAACTGTGTAGGGGTATGTGTATATGTAGTGTTTTACTTTCTATTTTGTATAGGTGTAGTGTAATGTAGTGTTTTTAGAGTACATTCACATGAGCGGTGGTTTACAGTGAGTCTTCAGCTGGGAGTTTGAGCAGTGGTGGAAAATTTGACACAGCTCAAACTTACAGCAGGAAAGTTACTGTAAACCCCCACCCGTGTGAATGAACTCTGTACATTCACATGGGGGGGGACTTTCAAACCTCCAGCTGTTGCAAAAGTAGCACTCTCAGCATGCCATTTGGCTGTCCGTGCATGCTGAGAGTTGAAGTCATGCAACAGCCAGAGACATACTGGTTGCAAAACACAGTTTGTCACTTAACTCAGTGTGTCGCAACCAGTATGCCTACAGCTGTTGCAAAACTAATACTCCCAGCATGTTAGGTCTGTCAGTGCATGTTGGGAGTTGTAGTTTGCAACAGCTGGAGGCACACTGGTAACAAACCGCCATCCTGCCGCCACCACTGAGGATGCTGCCGACTCCAGGGACCCTCCACATCAATACCAGGGACCCCCGTCCACCCTGATGGACAGGTAAGGACCCCGACTTGCCCGATCACCTCCCAGCCAGCTCGGTGATAGATCAGTTGTCCAGATCAATCAATTACTCGATCGTGAGGTGTCTCGGACGCCACCTATCACCCTTTTTTTCCAGGTCACTGGAGACCCGATTGACCTGGAATTGCCGCTAATCACCAGTCTGAATTGTCTCAGGACCCCCCCCCCCCAGCGGTTTGCACGGGGTGCCTGCTGAACAATTTCAGCAGACATCCCGGTCCCCGCCCGGTGAGCGGCGGGGTCCGAAATTCCCACAGGCGTACAGGTACGCCCTGGGTCCTTCAGTACCAGGGCATTAGGGCATACCTGTACGCCCTGGGTCCCTAAGTGGTTAAATGTGAGTGCAATAGAAAAAAAAAATTTTACATATTTTTTTTTAATAAAAATGTTCAATAATAATTAGTTATTTTTTTAAAATAATTTCTTAAATAACACCTTTTCCCAAAAAAGAAAAAAAAAACAAAGAAAAAAAAACAATAAAAATACAACCATTTCTGTGATTTCTACACTATCAAAAAGCTGGTGCGAAATTTTAGATGTAAACTGGACTCTCACCCCTTTCATTTATCATGTAAAGCAGACAGTATACGTGGACACTTTTGCAAAACTGACGTGAACAGTATAAATCATGGCACAAAGCTCTTTGAAAATGTAGTTGATTCTTTTTTCGCCAACATTTTGGCACTGAATAGTTTTTTTGTTTTTTTTTGGGGTGCAATATTCTTTGAGAATCTCCCCCATTGTTGTTGTGCAACTGCCTTGAAGTTCAGTATTCTTACTACTCGAACATCCAGCAAGTGCCAAGGAAGTGTTGTATTTTGCTCCTACACCTCATCGGGTCTGTGGACATGCACATTGTCAGGTTACACTTTATCCCAGTGAATAGCATAGAAGTAATCATTTTGTTCATGTTTTTTAAGGGAATCTGAAAGCAGGATCATCCTCACTTACCTGAAAACACAGGTTAAAGGGGTTCTCCGGTGCTTAGACATCTTATCCCCTATCCAAAGGATAGGGGATAAGATGCCTGATCGCGGGAGTCCCGCCGCTGAGGACCCCCATGATCTTACACACAGCACCCTGTTTATAATCAGTCCCTGAAGATCACTGGGGACCCCCGTGATCTTGCACGCGGCCCCCCCGTTTATAATCAGTCCCCTCAATGACGTCACGCTCTGCCCCTCAATGCAAGCCTATGGGAGGGGGCGTGACAGCTATCATATGCTTGCATTGAGGGGCAGAGCGTGACGTCACACGGGGCGGAGGCGTGACATCACACGCCGTCAGCCCTGTGGTTGCCGGTAATCAGACCCGGAGCGAACACGCTCTGGGGACTGATTATAAACGGGGTGCCGCGTGCAAGATCACGGGGGTCCCCAGTGGCAGGACTCCCGCGATCAGGCATCTTATCCCCTATCCTTTGGATAGGTGTTAAGATGTCTAAGCACCGGAGAACCCTTTTAATAGTGTGGGTGGTTGTTACGCCGAGCGCTCCGGGTCCCCGCTCCTCCCCGGAGCGCTCGCAACATCCTCGCAATTGCAGCGCCCCGGTCAGATCTGCTGACCGGGTGCGCTGCGATACCTCTCCCAGCCGGGATGCGATTCGCGATGCGAGTGGCGCCCGCTCGCGATGCGCACCCCGGCTCCCGTACCTGACTCGCTCTCCGTCGGTCCTGTCCCGGCGCGCGGCCCCGCTCCTTAGGGCGCGCACGCGCCGGGTCTCTGCGATTTAAAGGGCCACTGCGCCACTGATTGGCGCAGTTGGCTTAATCATTGTGTTCACCTGTGCACTCCCTATTTATACCTCACTTCCCCTGCACTCCCTCGCCGGATCTTGTTGCCATTGTGCCAGTGAAAGCGTTTCCTTGTGTGTTCCTAGCCTGTGTTCCAGACCTCCTGCCGTTGCCCCTGACTACGATCCTTGCTGCCTGCCCCGACCTTCTGCTACGTCCGACCTTGCTCTTGTCTACTCCCTTGTACCGCGCCTATCTTCAGCAGTCAGAGAGGTTGAGCCATTGCTAGTGGATACGATCTGGGTGCTACCGCCGCTGCAAGACCATCCCGCTTTGCGGCGGGCTCTGGTGAATACCAGTAGCAACTTAGAACCGGTCCACTAGCACGGTCCACGCCAATCCCTCTCTGGCACAGAGGATCCACCTCCTGCCAGCCGAATCGTGACAGTAGATCCAGCCATGGATCCCGCTGAAGTTCCACTGCCAGTTGTCGCCGACCTCACCACGGTGGTCGCCCAGCAGTCGCAACAGATAGCGCAACAAGGCCACCAGCTGTCTCAACTGACCGTGATGCTACAGCAGCTGCTACCACAGCTTCAGCAATCATCTCCTCCGCCAGCTCCTGCACCTCCTCCGCAGCGAGTGGCCGCTTCCGGCCTACGACTATCCTTGCCGGATAAATTTGATGGGGACTCTAAGTTTTGCCGTGGCTTTCTTTCACAATGTTCCCTGCACTTGGAGATGATGTCGGACCAGTTTCCTACTGAAAGGTCTAAGGTGGCTTTCGTAGTCAGCCTTCTGTCTGGGAAAGCTCTGTCATGGGCCACACCGCTCTGGGACCGCAATGACCCCGTCACTGCCTCTGTACACTCCTTCTTCTCGGAAATTCGAAGTGTCTTTGAGGAACCTGCCCGAGCCTCTTCTGCTGAGACTTCCCTGCTGAACCTGGTCCAGGGTAATTCTTCCGTTGGCGAGTACGCCATCCAATTCCGTACTCTTGCTTCCGAATTATCCTGGAATAATGAAGCCCTCTGCGCGACCTTTAAAAAAGGCCTATCCAGCAACATTAAAGATGTTCTGGCCGCACGAGAAATTCCTGCTAACCTGCATGAACTTATTCATCTAGCCACTCGCATTGACATGCGTTTTTCCGAAAGGCGTCAGGAGCTCCGCCAGGATATGGACTTTGTTCGCACGAGGCGTTTTTTCTCCCCGGCTCCTCTCTCCTCTGGTCCTCTGCAACCCGTTCCTGTGCCTCCCGCCGTGGAGGCTATGCAAGTTGACCGGTCTCGCTTGACACCTCAAGAGAGGACACGACGCCGCATGGAGAATCTTTGCCTGTACTGTGCCGGTACCGAACACTTCCTGAAGGATAGTCCTATCCGTCCTCCCCGCCTGGAAAGACGTACGCTGACTCCGCACAAAGGTGAGACAGTTCTTGATGTCAGCTCTGCTTCTCCACGCCTTACTGTGCCTGTGCGGATATCTGCCTCTACCTTCTCCTTCTCTACTATGGCCTTCTTGGATTCCGGATCTGCAGGAAATTTTATTTTGGCCTCTCTCATCAACAGGTTCAACATCCCGGTGACCAGTCTCGCCAGACCCCTCTACATCAATTGTGTTAACAATGAAAGATTGGACTGTACCGTGCGTTACCGCACGGAACCCCTCCTAATGTGCATCGGACCTCATCACGAAAAAATTGAGTTTTTGGTCCTCTCCAATTGCACTTCCGAAATTCTCCTTGGATTACCGTGGCTTCAACGCCATTCCCCAACCCTTGATTGGTCCACAGAAGAGATCAAGAGCTGGGGTACTTCTTGTTTCAAGGACTGTCTTAAACCGGTTCCCAGCACTCCCTGCCGTGACCCTGTGGTTCCCCCTGTAACCGGTCTCCCTAAGGCTTATATGGACTATGCTGACGTGTTTTGCAAAAAGCAAGCTGAGACTTTACCTCCTCACAGGCCTTATGACTGTCCTATTGACCTCCTCCCGGGCACTACTCCACCCCGGGGCAGAATTTATCCTCTGTCCGCCCCAGAGACTCTTGCTATGTCTGAATACATACAGGAAAATTTAAAAAAGGGGTTTATCCGCAAATCCTCCTCTCCTGCCGGAGCTGGATTTTTTTTTGTGTCCAAAAAAGATGGCTCCCTACGTCCTTGCATTGATTACCGCGGACTTAATAAAATCACGGTAAAAAAACGCTACCCCCTACCTCTTATCTGAGAACTCTTTGATCGCCTTCAAGGTGCCCACTGTCACGATTCGGCTTCCAGGTAGTGGATCCTCTGTGTCAGCGAGGGATTGGCGTGGACCGTGCTAGTGGACCGGTTCTAAGAGGCTACTGGTATTCACCAGAGCCCGCCGCAAAGCGGGATGGTCTTGCTGCGGCAGTAGCATCCAGGTCGTATCCACTAGCAACGGCTCTACCTCGCTGACTGCTGAGAAGGCGTGGGACAGAAGGACTAGGCAGAGGCAAGGTCAGACGTAGCAGAAGGTCGGGGGCAGGCGGCAAGGTTCGTAGTCAGGATGGGTAGCAGAAGTTCAGGTACACAGGCTTTGGACACACTAAACGCTTTCACTGGCACAAGGCAACAAGATCCGGCAAGGGAGTGCATGGGAGGAGGTCAGATAAAGGCAGGGAGCAGGTGGAAGCCAATTAAGCTAATTGGGCCAGGCACCAATCATTGGTGCACTGGCCCTTTAAGTCTCAGAGAGCTGGCGCGCGCGCGCCCTAGAGAGCGGAGCCGCGCGCGCCAGCACATGACAGCAGGGGACCGGGACGGGTAAGTGACCTGGGATGCGATTCGCGAGCGGGCGCGTCCCGCTGTGCGAATCGCATCCCCAACGGCCAAGACAGTGCAGCGCTCCCGGTCAGCGGGACTGACCGGGGCGCTGCAGGGAGAAAGACGCCGTGAGCGCTCCGGGGAGGAGCGGGGACCCGGAGCGCTAGGCGTAACACCCACATCTTTACCAAACTGGACTTAAGAGGTGCTTATAGTCTCATCCGCATCAGGGAGGGGGACGAATGGAAAACTGCATTTAACACCAGAGATGGACACTTGGAGTATCTGTTCATGCCCTTTGGCCTGTGCAACGCCCCTGCCGTCTTCCAAGACTTTGTTAATGAAATTTTTCGTGATCTCTTGTATTCCTGTGTTGTTGTGTATCTGGACGATATTCAGATTTTTTCTGCCAACTTAGAAGAACACCGCCAGCATGTCCGCATGGTTCTTCAGAGACTTCGAGACAATCAACTTTATGCCAAAATGGAGAAATGTCTGTTTGAATGTCAATCTCTTCCTTTCCTAGGATACTTGGTCTCTGGTCAGGGATTACAAATGGACCCGGATAAACTTTCTGCCGTCTTAGATTGGCCACGCCCCTCCGGACTCCGTGCTATCCAACGTTTTTTGGGGTTCGCCAATTATTACAGACAATTTATTCCACACTTTTCCACTATTGTGGCTCCTATCGTGGCTTTAACCAAGAAGAATGCCAATCCCAAGTCCTGGTCTCCCCAAGCGGAAGACGCATTTAAACGGCTCAAGTCTGCCTTTTCTTCTGCTCCCGTGCTCTCCAGACCTGACCCATCTAAACCCTTCCTATTGGAGGTAGATGCCTCCTCAGTGGGAGCTGGAGCGGTCCTTCTACAAAAAAATTCTTCCGGGCATGCTGTTACTTGTGGGTTTTTTTCTAGGACCTTCTCTCCGGCGGAGAGAAACTACTCCATCGGGGATCGAGAACTACTGGCCATTAAATTGGCACTTGAGGAATGGAGGCATCTGCTGGAGGGATCAAAATTTCCAGTTATCATTTACACCGATCACAAGAATCTCTCCTATCTCCAGTCTGCCCAACGGCTGAACCCTCGCCAGGCCAGGTGGTCGTTGTTCTTTGCCCGTTTTAACTTTGAAATTCATTTTCGCCCTGCCGACAAGAACATTAGGGCCGATGCTCTCTCTCGTTCCTCGGATGCCTCGGAAGTAGAGGTCTCTCCGCAACACATCATTCCTCCTGACTGTCTGATCTCCACTTCTCCAGCCTCCATCAGGCAAACTCCTCCAGGGAAGACCTTCGTTTCTCCACGCCAACGTCTCAGGATTCTCAAATGGGGTGACTCCTCCCACCTCGCAGGCCATGCGGGCATCAAAAAGTCCTTGCAACTCATCTCTCGTTTCTATTGGTGGCCGACTCTGGAGACGGATGTTGTTGATTTTGTGCGGGCCTGTACTGTCTGTGCCCGGGATAAGACTCCTCACCAGAAGCCTGCTGGTCTCCTTCATCCTCTGCCTGTCCCCGAACAGCCTTGGTCTCTGATTGATATGGACTTTATTACAGACCTACCCCCATCCCGTGGCAACACTGTTGTTTGGGTGGTCGTTGATCGATTTTCCAAGATGGCACATTTTATTCCTCTTCCTGGTCTTCCTTCAGCGCCTCAGTTGGCTAAACAATTTTTTGTACACATTTTTCGTCTTCACGGTTTGCCCACGCAGATCGTCTCGGATAGAGGCGTCCAATTCGTGTCTAAATTCTGGAGGGCTCTCTGCAAACAACTCAAGATTAAATTAAACTTCTCTTCTGCTTATCATCCTCAATCCAATGGGCAAGTAGAAAGAATTAACCAGGTCCTGGGTGACTATTTACGGCATTTTGTTTCCTCCCGCCAGGATGACTGGGCAGATCTTCTACCATGGGCCGAATTCTCATACAACTTCAGAGTCTCTGAATCTTCTGGTAAATCCCCATTTTTTGTGGTGTACGGCCGTCACCCTCTTCCCCCCCTCCCTACTCCCTTGCCCTCTGGTTTGCCAGCTGTGGATTAAGTGACTCGTGATCTTTCCACCATATGGAAAGAGACCCAAAATTCTCTTTTACAGGCTTCATCTCGCATGAAAAGGTTTGCCGATAAGAAAAGAAGAACTCCCCCCATTTTTGCTCCCGGAGACAAGGTATTGCTCTCCGCTAAATATGTCCGCTTTCGTGTCCCCAGTTACAAACTGGGACCACGCTATCTTGGTCCTTTCAAAGTCTTGTGCCAGATTAATCCTGTCTCTTACAAACTTCTTCTTCCTCCTTCTCTTCGTATTCCCAATGCCTTCCATGTCTCTCTCCTTAAACCACTCATCATCAACCGTTTCTCTCCCAAACTTGTTTCTCCCACTCCTGTTTCCTGTTCTTCTGACATCTTCTCCGTGAAGGAGATATTGGCCTCCAAGACGGTCAAAGGAAAAAGATTTTTCTTGGTAGATTGGGAGGGCTGTGGTCCAGAAGAGAGATCCTGGGAACCTGAGGACAACATCCTAGACAAAAGTCTGGTCCTCAGATTCTCAGGCTCCAAGAAGAGGGGGAGACCCAAGGGGGGGGTACTGTTACGCCGAGCGCTCCGGGTCCCTGCTCCTCCCCGGAGCGCTCGCAACATCCTCGCAATTGCAGCTCCCCGGTCAGATCTGCTGACCGGGTGCGCTGCGATACCTCTCCCAGCCGGGATGCGATTCGCGATGCGAGTGGCGCCCGCTCGCAATGCGCACCCCGGCTCCCGTACCTGACTCGCTCTCCGTCGGTCCTGTCCCGGCGCGCGCGGCCCCGCTCCTTAGGGCGCGCGCGCGCCGGGTCTCTGCGATTTAAAGGGCCACTGCGCAGTTGGCTTAATCAGTGTGTTCACCTGTGCACTCCCTATTTATACCTCACTTCCCCAGCACTCCCTCGCCGGATCTTGTTGCCATTGTGCCAGTGAAAGCGTTTCCTTGTGTGTTCCTAGCCTGTGTTCCAGACCTCCTGCCGTTGCCCCTGACTACGATCCTTGCTGCCTGCCCCGACCTTCTGCTACGTCCGACCTTGCTCTTGTCTACTCCCTTGTACCGCGCCTATCTTCAGCAGTCAGAGAGGTTGAGCCGTTGCTAGTGGATACGACCTGGTTGCTACCGCCGCTGCAAGACCATCCCGCTTTGCGGCGGGCTCTGGTGAATACCAGTAGCAACTTAGAACCGGTCCACTAGCACGGTCCACGCCAATCCCTCTCTGGCACAGAGGATCCACCTCCTGCCAGCCGAATCGTGACAGTGGTCCTGATTAAAATGCACTTTACCTTATTAAAATCAGTCCAGACATTCTGCAGTAATACTTAGTTTTGCTAATATGCAACTTTTTATATATTTGCAATGGAGGCGGTCTGCTGCTTTACTGGCAATTCTTTCTCCATTCCGTGTCCCAAAATTCCCTCCCTCATCTTGAATATTCATTTGGATTCACTCTCACGTCTGTTTGCCGAGACTTCATGGTGTGGAGAGTCAGCGGCGCCTGCGCTTTCACAGGGGCAATGACTGCATGCAGACTTGCAGATGTGTATTTGTGACTGGGGAAGGGATCTTAATACACAAGGGACAGAGAAAAGATTGCTAGCAAATCAGCAGACCGCCTTCATTGCCCATATAACCAAATTTGCTAATTAGCAAGACTAAGCTTTTTCTTCATCTAATTTTCTTACACTTCCATGCAATAAAGAACAAACTAATGATCAGAAGAAATACCAATGAAGAACCAATACCGAGGTTGCACTCTACCCTCTGTGCAGCTAAATAACATATAACCCTCTGTCATAATAATCGTGATATCTCTCACATTTATATTTCTATATCTCTCACAATCGTGTTATCTAAAGCTATAACTTTTACGACTGTATATAGTCTTGCTTCTATTATTTTAGCTTTAACCCCTTAAGGACCAAGCCCATTATGACCTTAAGGAGCAGAGCATTTTTTGCACATTTGACCACTGTCACTTTAGGCATTAATAACTCTGGGATGCTTTAACTTATGAATTTCATTCTTAGACAGTTTTTTTGTGACATATTCTACTTTAACATAGTGGTAAATGTTCATCGATACTTGTATCATTTCTTCGTGAAAAATTCCAAAATTTCATGAAAAATTAGAAAATGTTGCATTTTTCTAACTTTAAAACTCTCTGCTTGTAAGGAAAATAAACATACCAAATAAATTACATATTGATTCACATATACAATATGTCTACTTTATGTTTGCATTATAAAGTTGACATGTTTTTACTTTTTGAAGACATCAGAGGGCTTCAAAGTTTAGCATACATTTTCCAATTTTTCACGAAAGTTTCAAATTCAGAATTTTTCAGGGATCAGTTAAGTTTAAAGTG
Organism: Hyla sarda; assembly: GCF_029499605.1. Classification (NCBI taxonomy): domain Eukaryota; kingdom Metazoa; phylum Chordata; class Amphibia; order Anura; family Hylidae; genus Hyla; species Hyla sarda. The sequence continues at coordinate 87,855,302 of NC_079189.1, forward strand.
GATTTAAGGGGCTTTCATATAAGAAATACCTTATAAATGACCCCACTACAAAATCTGCACCCCTAAAAGCATTCAAAATGACATTCAGAAAGTTTATTAACCCTTTAGGTGTTTCACAGGAATAGCAGCAAAGTTAAGGAGAAAATGCAAAATCTTCATTTTTTTACACTCGCTTGTTCTTGTAGACCCATTTTTTTTATTTTTTTTTACAAGGGTTGAAAGGAGAAAAAGCCCCCAAAAATGTGTAATCTCTCTCGAGTAAGGAAATACCTCATATGTGGATGTAAAGTGCTCTGCGGGCACAGTAGAGGGCTCAGAAGGGAAGGAGCAACAATGGGATTTTGAAGAGTGAATTTTGCTGAAAAGGTTTTTGGGTGGCATGTCGTATTTAGAAAACTCCTATGGTGCCAGAACAGCAAAAAGAAAAAAAAAAAAAAGAAAAAGAAAACACATAGCATACTGTTTTGGATACTACACCCCTTAAAACACTTAACAAGGGATACAGTGAGCATTAACACACCACAGGTGTTTGACAACTTTTTGTTGAAGTCGGATGTGTCAATGAATTTATGTGTAAATTAAATTTGTAATATGTGTGGATGTAAAGTGTTCTGTGGGCTCATTACAATACTTAGAAGAGAAGGAGCCACATTTGGCTTTTGGAAAGCAAATTTAGCTGAAATGGTTTTTGGGGGGCATGTCACATTTAGAAAGCCTCTTGGTGCCAGAACAGAAAAAAAAAAAAAACACATGGCAAACTATTTGGGAAACAAAACCTCTCAAGGAACTTAACAAGGGGTACAGTGAGCCTTTACACCCCACAGGTGTTTGACAAATTTTCGCTAAAGTTGAACATAAAAATGAAATTTTTTATTTTTTTTCACTAAAATGCTGGTGTTACCCCCAATTTTTTTATTTTCACAAGGGGTAATAGGAGAAAAAGCCCACCATAACTTGTAACACTATGGGGGACATTTATCAAAGCATTTAGTAGTTTTTTTTTTGCTTAAAATTGTCGCAAAAAAGTCGCACGTGCGAATACTCTCTTTTTTCTGCGACTTTTTGCATGTTCAGTGTACTAAGCAAAAAATTTAGATCTTGCTTACCAAAGCAAAAATTTATTTTTGACTTGCAGTGGTCAGAGATTTATCAAGTGCGAAAGTCTCAAAAAAGTTGCATTGCATGAAAAAACCTACTAAATTTACTCCAGCTCAGACATGGAGCAGAAAAAGCCACTACCAAAGCAAAAAAAAAGAAAAAGTGCTTAAGTGAAAGAAATTTATCAACAGGCTGAAAGAAGTTGATAAATAAGTCGCACATAAGCAAAAAAATTGTAAGAAAAAAATAACTAAAAAAAAGGAATACATAAGCAAACATTGATAAATGTCCCCCTATTTCTTCTGAGTATGGAAATACACCATATGTGGATGTAAATTGCTCTGCAGGCACACTACAGAAGAAGTGAAGGAGCGCCATTGGCCTTTTGGACAGAGAATTTGGTTGGAATGGAAGTCGGGGACCATGTGCATTTGCAAAGCCCCTGTGCTACCAGAACAGTGGACCCTCCTCATGTGACCCTATTTCGAAAACTACACCCCTCACAGAATGTAATAAGGGGTGCAGTGAGCATTTACATCCCACTGGTGTTTGACAGACCTTTGGAACAGTGGGCTCTGCAAATGAAAAATTAAATTTTTCATTTTAATGGACACTGTTAAAAAAATCTGTCAGACACCTGTGGGGTGTAAATGCTCATTGCACCCCTTGTTACATTCATTGAGGGGTGTAGTTTCCAAAATGGGGTCCCATCTGGGGGGTCCACTGCTCTGGCACCATGGGGGCTTTATAAATGCACATGGCCTTCAATTCCAGCCAAATTCTCTCTCCAAAAGCCCTACGGCACTCCATCTCTTCTGAGCCCTGTAGTTTGCCTGCAGAGCACTTTACATCCAGATATGGAGTAGTCCCTTACTCTGAAGAAAAGGTGTTACAAATGTTGGGGGGCTTTTTTCCTATTACCCCTTGTTAAAATGAAACATTTGGGGTAACACCAGCATTTTAGTGGAAAAAATGTATTTTTAATTTTCACATCCAACTTCGTCAAACACCTGTGGGGTGTTAAGGCTCACTACACCCCTTGTTATGTTCCGTGAGGGGTGTAGTTTTCAAAATGGGGTTACATGTGGCAGTTTTTTTTTTTTTTTTATGTGTTTATGTCTGAACCACCTCAAATATACATGGAGCGCCCACACTCCTGAGCCCTGGTGTGCTCCCGCAGAGCATTTTATGTCCACGTAATGGGTATTTCCTTACAGTGAGTGATACATTTTGGGGGTATTTCTTTGCTTTTATCTCTTGTAAAAATGAAAAGAATGGGGCAACACCAGCATGATAGTGTAAAATGTTTATTTTTTTTACAATAACATGCTGGTAAAAATACTACAGACATCAAGTAACAAAACAGGTGTAGGGCAATGTAAAACAATAATAAAGGGATCTAAAAGGATGTATAATCCTTAAAAATAGTGCACCTGTCTATAAAGTACCAGTATGTGCTAATATAGTAAGCTCCCATAAAACATATGATACTACACAAAAACTGTTGGAGCCATTATAGAGAAAATACAAAAAATACTTTACCAATATACATTCATATACTGTACATAAGACATCGAGGACTTCCACCTAATGGAGGAAAGAACAACAAAAAACATGGGTGACCCATCAGGAGCTGATAGGACATAATATGCACAGGCATTACTATAGCAATAGCACAGTTAGAATAAAAGTGTGTCTAATAGGACTACAAGGCACAGCAATACAAACATAACAAAGAATACTTGGTCTAATAGTGCACCAAGATGGCCTGAGGGGACACCACCCCAACGCTGTTTTTCGGGACCAAAGCCTTTGTCAAGGGTTGGTGTCCTAATAACAGGATGGAGTAGACATGCAGAAAAATGATAGTAATAATGATCACCTGCTCGTTCCCCAGCCTCTCTCAAAGCATGAGCTACGGCTACGTCATGTTGCTTCGACTTCCTGGTCCCGCGTTAGATCCGATCAGCTGACAAGTCAGCTGACCGGAGTATAGTATGACGCGTACGGCCAAGGGAGGACGTTGGCAGCTGGCGCATGTGGGGGGACTTAGAATTTACAAAGAGCAGAGTGCTAGGTGCTAACTAAAAAAAACCTGGGGCCGACTCCCATATACAAATAAAATACAGTAGCAAGTGGCACAGCGGCAGATAAATAATACATCCATTGCACATACAAATAAATAACAATTACATAATAAATAAGTATATTTATAGTACATAGTGCCATAATAGTGCATCAATAAATATAAAGATACATCCATTGTAAAAATAACAATTACATAATGAATAGATAAGTATACGTACAGGGCCATAATAGTGCATCAATTAATATAATAATAAGTAAATAATCAATGAACAGTAAAAATTATAAATAATAAAAATACATAGGGAAAAAAAATCATATATAATTCATAAGGAAGTGACAAAAAATTGTGAAATTAGGAAAAGAGTTAAATCCATAGATATAAAAGGTGTGTGATAATAAAAATGAGAGTAAGCTATATATATATATATATATATATATATATATATATATATATATATATAACTTAACATGGGTGTGTGTGTGTGTGTGTGTATGTTCCACAAAAACTTTCAAACGGCTAAAGATATTAACATGTGTCACGATGCCGGCTGGCAGGTAGTGGATCCTCTGTGCCAGAGAGGGATTGGCGTGGACCGTGCTAGTGGATCGGTTCTAAGTCACTACTGGTTTTCACCAGAGCCCGCCGCAAAGCGGGATGGTCTTGCTGCGGCGGTAGTGACCAGGTCGTATCCACTAGCAACGGCTCAACCTCTCTGACTGCTGAAGATAGGCGCGGTACAAGGGAGTAGACAGAAGCAAGGTCGGACGTAGCAGAAGGTCGGGGCAGGCAGCAAGGATCGTAGTCGGGGGCAACGGCAGGAGGTCTGGAACACAGGCTAGGAACACACAAGGAAACGCTTTCACTGGCACGATGGCAACAAGATCCGGCGAGGGAGTGAAGGGGAAGTGAAGTATAAATAGGGAGTGCACAGGTGAACACACTAATTGGAACCACTGCGCCAATCAGCGGCGCAGTGGCCCTTTAAATCGCAGAGACCCGGCGCGCGCGCGCCCTAGGGAGCGGGGCCGCGCGCGCCGGGACAGGACAGACGGAGAGCGAGTCAGGTACGGGAGCCGGGATGCGCATCGCGAGCGGGCGCTACCCGCATCGCGAATCGCATCCCGGCTGGAGACGGTATCGCAGCGCACCGGGTCAGTGGAGCTGCCCGGAGCGCTGCGGTAGCGAGAGAGAAGCGAGCGCTCCGGGGAGGAGCGGGGACCCGGAGCGCTCGGCGTAACAGTACCCCCCCCCCTTGGGTCTCCCCCTCTTCTTAGAGCCTGAGAACCTGAGGAGCAGACTTTTGTCTAGGATGTTGTCCTCAGGTTCCCAGGATCTCTCTTCAGGTCCACAGCCCTCCCAATCCACCAAAAAGAACCTTTTTCCTCTGACCGTCTTGGAGGCCAGTATCTCTTTCACTGAGAAGACGTCAGAAAAACCGGAGACAGGAGTGGGAGAAACTAATTTGGGAGAGAAACGGTTGATGATGAGTGGTTTAAGAAGAGAGACATGAAAGGCATTAGGAATAGGGAGAGAAGGAGGAAGAAGAAGTTTGTAAGAGACAGGATTAATTTGGCACAAGACTTTGAAAGGACCAAGATAGCGTGGACCCAGTTTGTAACTGGGGACACGAAAGCGGACATATTTAGCGGAGAGCCATACCTTGTCTCCGGGAGCAAAAATGGGGGGAGCTCTTCTTTTCTTATCGGCAAACTTTTTCATGCGAGATGAAGCCTGTAAAAGAGAATCTTGGGTCTCTTTCCATATGGTGGAAAGATCACGAGTCACTTCATCTACAGCGGGCAAACCAGAGGGCAAGGGAGTAGGGAGGGGGGGAAGAGGGTGACGGCCGTACACCACGAAAAATGGGGATTTGGAGGAAGATTCAGAGACTCTAAAGTTATACGAGAATTCGGCCCATGGTAGAAGATCTGCCCAATCATCCTGGCGGGAGGAAACAAAATGTCGTAAATAATCACCCAAGACCTGGTTAATTCTTTCTACTTGTCCATTGGATTGAGGATGATATGCAGAAGAAAAGTTTAATTTAATCTTGAGTTGTTTACAGAGAGCCCTCCAGAATTTTGACACGAATTGGACGCCTCTATCCGAGACTATCTGTGTGGGCAACCCGTGAAGACGAAAAATGTGTACAAAAAATTGTTTAGCCAACTGAGGCGCTGAAGGAAGACCAGGAAGAGGGATGAAATGTGCCATCTTGGAGAATCGATCAACGACCACCCAAACAACAGTGTTGCCACGGGATGGGGGTAGGTCTGTAATAAAATCCATACCAATCAGAGACCAAGACTGTTCGGGGACAGGCAGAGGATGAAGAAAACCAGCGGGCTTCTGGCGAGGAGTCTTATCCCGGGCACAGACAGTGCAGGCTCGCACAAAGTCCACGACATCCGTCTCCAGAGTCGGCCACCAATAGAAGCGAGAGATGAGTTGCACAGATTTCTTGATGCCTGCATGACCTGCGAGATGGGAGGAGTGACCCCATTTGAGGATTCCGAGGCGTTGGCGTGGAGAGACGAAGGTCTTTCCTGGAGGAGTTTGCCTGATGGAGGCTGGAGAAGTGGAAATCAGGCAGTCAGGAGGAATGATGTGTTGCGGAGAGTGTTCAACTTCCGAGGCATCCGAGGAACGAGAGAGAGCATCGGCCCTAATGTTCTTATCGGCAGGCCGAAAGTGAATTTCAAAATTAAATCGGGCAAAGAACAGAGACCACCTGGCCTGGCGAGGATTCAGCCGTTGGGCAGACTGGAGATAGGAGAGGTTCTTGTGATCGGTGTAAATAATAACTGGAAATCTTGATCCCTCCAGCAGATGCCTCCATTCCTCAAATGCTAATTTAATGGCTAGAAGCTCTCGATCCCCGATGGAGTAGTTCCTCTCCGCCGGAGAGAAGGTCCTAGAAAAAAAACCACAAGTAACAGCATGCCCGGAAGAATTTTTTTGTAGAAGGACCGCTCCAGCTCCTACAGAGGAGGCATCAACCTCCAATAGGAAGGGTTTAGATGGGTCAGGTCTGGAGAGCACGGGAGCCGAAGAAAAGGCAGACTTGAGCCGTTTAAAGGCGTCTTCCGCTTGAGGAGGCCAAGACTTGGGATTGGCATTTTTTTTGGTTAAAGCCACGATAGGAGCCACAACGGTAGAAAAATGTGGAATAAATTGCCTGTAATAATTGGCGAACCCCAAAAAACGTTGGATAGCACGGAGTCCGGAGGGGCGTGGCCAATCTAAGACGGCAGAGAGTTTGTCTGGATCCATTTGTAGTCCCTGGCCAGAGACCAAGTATCCTAGGAAAGGAAGAGATTGGCATTCAAACAGACATTTCTCTATCTTGGCATAAAGTTGATTGTCACGAAGTCTCTGAAGAACCATACGGACATGCTGGCGGTGTTCTTCTAGATTGGCAGAAAAAATCAGGATATCGTCCAGATATACAACAACACAGGAGTATAAGAGATCACGAAAAATTTCATTAACAAAGTCTTGGAAGACGGCAGGGGCGTTGCACAGGCCAAAGGGCATGACCAGATACTCAAAGTGTCCATCTCTAGTGTTAAATGCCGTTTTCCATTCATCCCCTTCTCTGATGCGGATGAGATTATAAGCACCTCTTAAGTCCAGTTTGGTAAAGATGTGGGCACCTTGGAGGCGATCAAAGAGTTCAGAGATGAGGGGTAGGGGGTAGCGGTTCTTTACCGTGATTTTATTAAGACCGCGGTAGTCAATGCAAGGACGTAGAGAGCCATCTTTTTTGGACACAAAGAAAAATCCGGCTCCGGCAGGAGAGGAGGATTTACGGATAAAGCCTTTTTTTTAAATTTTCCTGGATGTATTCCGACATAGCAAGAGTCTCTGGGGCGGACAGAGGATAGATTCTGCCCCGGGGTGGAGTAGTGCCCGGGAGGAGGTCAATAGGACAATCATAAGGCCTGTGAGGAGGTAGAGTCTCAGCTTGTTTTTTGCAAAAAACATCCGCAAAGTCCATATAGGCCTTAGGAAGACCGGTTACAGGGGGAACCACAGAATCACGGCAAGGGGTACTGGGAACCGGTTTTAGGCAGTCCTTGAAACAAGAGGGCCCCCAACTCTTGATCTCCCCAGTGGACCAATCCAGGGTTGGGGAATGGAGTTGAAGCCAGGGCAGTCCAAGGAGGATTTCGGAAGTGCAATTGGGGAGGACCAAAAATTCAATCTTCTCGTGATGAGGTCCGATGCACATTAGAAGGGGCTCCGTGCGGAAACGTATGGTACAGTCCAATCTTTCATTGTTTACACAATTGATGTAGAGGGGTCTGGCGAGACTGGTCACTGGGATGTTGAACCTGTTGACGAGAGAGGCCAAAATAAAATTTCCTGCAGATCCGGAATCCAAGAAGGCCATAGTAGAGAAGGAGAAGGCAGAGGCAGATATCCGCACAGGCACAGTAAGACGTGGAGAAGCAGAGTAGACATCAAGGACTGTCTCACCTTTGTGCGGAGTCAGCGTACGTCTTTCCAGGCGGGGAGGACGGATAGGACAATCCTTCAGGAAGTGTTCGGTACTGGCACAGTACAGGCAGAGATTCTCCATGCGGCGTCGTGTCCTCTCTTGAGGTGTCAGGCGAGACCGGTCGACCTGCATAGCCACCACGGCGGGAGGCACAGGAACGGATTGCAGGGGACCAGAGGAGAGAGGAGCCGGGGAGAAAAAACGCCTTGTGCGAACAAAGTCCATATCCTGGCGGAGCTCCTGACGCCTTTCGGAAAAACGCATGTCAATGCGAGTGGCAAGATGGATGAGTTCATGTAGGTTAGCAGGGATTTCTCGTGCGGCCAGAACATCTTTAATGTTGCTGGATAGGCCTTTTTTAAAGGTCGCGCAGAGGGCCTCATTATTCCAGGATAATTCTGAAGCAAGAGTACGGAATTGTACGGCGTACTCGCCAACGGAAGAATTACCCTGGACCAGGTTCAACAGGGCAGTCTCAGCAGAAGAGGCTCGGGCAGGTTCCTCAAAGACACTTCGAATTTCCGAGAAGAAGGAGTGTATAGAGGCAGTGACGGGGTCATTGCGGTCCCAGAGCGGTGTGGCCCAAGACAGAGCTTTTCCAGACAGAAGGCTGACTACGAAAGCCACCTTAGACCTTTCAGTAGGAAACTGGTCCGACATCATCTCCAAGTGCAGGGAACATTGGGAAAGAAAGCCACGGCAGAATTTAGAGTCCCCATCAAATTTATCCGGCAAGGATAGTCGTAGACCAGAAGCGGCCACTCGCTGCGGAGGAGGTGCAGGAGCTGGCGGAGGAGATGATTGCTGAAGCTGTGGTAGTAGCTGCTGTAGCATCACGGTCAGTTGAGACAGCTGTTGGCCTTGTTGCGCTATCTGTTGTGACTGCTGGGCGACCACCGTGGTGAGGTCGGCGACAACTGGCAGAGGAACTTCAGCGGGATCCATGGCCGGATCTACTGTCACGATGCCGGCTGGCAGGTAGTGGATCCTCTGTGCCAGAGAGGGATTGGCGTGGACCGTGCTAGTGGATCGGTTCTAAGTCACTACTGGTTTTCACCAGAGCCCGCCGCAAAGCGGGATGGTCTTGCTGCGGCGGTAGTGACCAGGTCGTATCCACTAGCAACGGCTCAACCTCTCTGACTGCTGAAGATAGGCGCGGTACAAGGGAGTAGACAGAAGCAAGGTCGGACGTAGCAGAAGGTCGGGGCAGGCAGCAAGGATCGTAGTCGGGGGCAACGGCAGGAGGTCTGGAACACAGGCTAGGAACACACAAGGAAACGCTTTCACTGGCACGATGGCAACAAGATCCGGCGAGGGAGTGAAGGGGAAGTGAAGTATAAATAGGGAGTGCACAGGTGAACACACTAATTGGAACCACTGCGCCAATCAGCGGCGCAGTGGCCCTTTAAATCGCAGAGACCCGGCGCGCGCGCGCCCTAGGGAGCGGGGCCGCGCGCGCCGGGACAGGACAGACGGAGAGCGAGTCAGGTACGGGAGCCGGGATGCGCATCGCGAGCGGGCGCTACCCGCATCGCGAATCGCATCCCGGCTGGAGACGGTATCGCAGCGCACCGGGTCAGTGGAGCTGCCCGGAGCGCTGCGGTAGCGAGAGAGAAGCGAGCGCTCCGGGGAGGAGCGGGGACCCGGAGCGCTCGGCGTAACAACATGAAACTTGGCACACATGTTACTTATATGTCAACAACAAACATAGGATAGGTAATTTAACCCTTACTCACCCTCATTTGCCAGGGGCGGGGCTTATGTTTAAAGTCCCATGCAAGTCAATGGGAAATATATGTTACTGCATAACTTCCAAACGGCTGGAGATATTTTGATAATACTTGGTCACATGTTACTTATATGTCCACTTAAAATATAGGATAGTTAATTTAACCCTTAACTACCCCCATTTGTGAGGGTCAGTTTTTTTTTTAAAGTCCCATGCAAATCAATAGGAAATGTATGTTCCCATCTAATTTCCATTAGGCTGGAGCTATTTCTTTACCTGGTACACATATTACGAGTCAGGATATGAGGACTGGATGGGAGGTCGGGACAGGAGGTCGAGATAGGAGGACGGGATAGGAGGTTGAGGATGGGATAGCAGGACGGGATAGGAGGACGGGATAGGAGGTCGGGATAGGAGGTCGGGATAGGAGGTCGGGATAGAAGGATGGGATAGGAGGACGGTATAGGAGGTCGGGACAGGAGGTCGAGATAAGAGGTCGGGATAGGAGGTCGGGATGTGGAGTCGGGATATGACAACAATATATGAGGACTGCATATGAAGTCAAAAGCTCCCTCCTTTGTTTATTTTCCTCCCCAAAAAGGATTAGGAAGGAAAAACAGGGCAACGCCGGGTACTCAGCTAGTATATATATATATATATATATATATATATATATATATATATATATGTATATATATATATATATATATATATATATATAGCAAACAAAATGTAGAGCAGCTCCCAAGTAGATAGTAGATGGTGCAAGCAGCAATGAAAGATCCTAGGTCAAGGCAGGTAACACATCCAAGAAGAAGCTGCAGCACTCAAATTTATGAGTGTAGAAAAGGTTTTTATTCCATATCAATACAAAAAGCGCAACGTTTCTGCTGCCAGTGCAGCCTTTTTCAAGCAACAAACAGTGATCACATGGGTGCTATATATATGCAAATACACAAACAAATCAATAAAGTAACCAATCAAAAAATTAAGAGGTATATACCATGTAAAGTGCTATAAGATATAGGGCATAAATTGCCACTATAATAATAAAGTGCATGGTGGACAGTGTATGTTAAAAACACAATAAAACTTTACAAAGGCTACGTTTTACAGCCAAAAATATCATAATACAGTAATTACATCATTAAGTTCAAACATGTGTTGCATAATTAATGACTATACGGGAGGCGGGATGGTTCAGTTGCACTCACCCTATATGTTGTATTCAAATCATACGTACAGTGTAACCAGCGATGCAGCATGGGCGTCCGCGCGCGCGGCCATCTGACGCGCCAAGTCACATGATCCTCCTCCATCGCGTCACATGTCCGTGCGCACTTCCGGCCATGCGCACCGACATGTAAACAATAAGCAGCCCTATTGGAGCAAATGCGCATGTGCGCATGCCCAACGATGTGACTCTAGATGCGGTTCGCAACGGCCGCAATAGAAGTCAGAATATAGTCTAAGAAATAGCATGTGTAAGAAAAAAATCAAATGAAATAAGATAAATTAAACAGAGAAAGATGTGTAGAGTAATAGGACAAAGAATGAAAATAAAATATAAATTGGAAAAAATAGAAATAAAAATAAATATAAAATATAAAAAAATAAAAATAAAATATAAATCTAAATAAAAAAATAAAAAATTAAAATTAAAAAAATAATAATAAAAAAATAAAATAAAAATAAATATAAAAATAAAATAAAAATAAAAATGAAAAAAATTTAATTAAATTAAATTAAATACAAATAATAAGATAAAATGAAAAAATGAAAAAAGAATGAAAATAACAAGAATGTAAATGTAAATGTGGTCTCATCTATGTGGGTGAGACCACATGGGATTTTAAAACTCGGTTTAATCACCACCGGTATACGGTAAGGAAAAAACGGTTAGACCTGCCAGTGGCAAAACATTGCTTTGAATATGGTCATACCGAACGGGATTTGAAATTTACCCTGATCGACCACGTACCCCAACAAAAGAGGGGAGGTGACCGGATAAGTAAATTAAACAAATTAGAACTGAAATGGATCTTTGAGCTACAGTCACTTCGCCCAAAAGGTCTTAACGTGGATTTTACTTTAACACCCCAAATATATAGTGCATAAACCCCACTTCACTGAGTATTTAAACATCACGAATGTATAAGAAGTGTGATCACTTACTAAATATTATAACACTTTGTATTGATTTATATTTTTCTCTTATGTTTTTCAGGTTGGCGTGAGGAGGACGTTGCAGCCACCCTATACATTTTGCTATCTTGCCATATTATTATTGAGTTCAGTGTGACCTACACTTAATTACATTATGCCATTAACATGGTGACTCTCCCTTTCAATAAATGATTCTCTATTTCATTTTCTCTTTCTGGTTTATTTAATCTCTTGATTTTTTTATTTTAATTTATTTTTTTATTCTTATTTTATTTTAATGTATTTATTTATATATAAAAATGTCATTATTTATTTTTTCATTTTATTTATATATATTATTTATATTCTTTTGGACATATAGAGCACTAGTCTGATAAAGTACGGATGACTTTATGGATGCAGTGGCCATTAAAGGGGGTGACCCAACCTCATGATTTGGCCTTCCATAGTTGGCTAGATGGCATTTAATTATGCCTTCGCGTCTCCTGTGGTAGGGCTCACCTGGGTGAGGATACACCACCTTCCTGGGTGGCCCTATAATAGGCACAGAGGTATAAAAAAAAATTGGTCCTGAGTGATTGATATACATGCCTGGTTAGCAGACAGAAATGTGCATTTGTGTCCATTTTGTTTAATATTTTAAATTTTAAATTACGGTAATATTTTATTTATTCTTGTTATTTTCATTCTTTTTTCCTTTTTTCTTTTTTTCATTTTATCTTATTATTTTTATTTTATTTATTTTTTTCATTTTTATTTTTATATTTATTTATTTATTTTTTATTTTTTTTATTATTATTATTATTATATTTTTTTTATTTTTTTTATTTTTTTTATGTTTTATATTTATTTTTATTTCTATTTCTATTGTTTCCAATTTATATTTTATTTTCATTCTTTGTCCTATTACTCTATACATCTTTCTCTGTTTAATTTATCTTATTTCTTTTTATTTTTTTCTTACACTTGCTATTTCTTAGACTCTATTCTGACTTCTATTGCGGCCGTTGCGAACCGCATCTAGAGTCATATCGTTGGGCAAGCGCACATGCGCATTTGCTCCAATAGGGCTGTTTATTGTTTACATGTCGGTGCGCATGGCCGGAAGTGCACGCGGACACGTGACGCGATGGAGGAGGATCATGTGACTTGGCGTGTCACGTGGCCGCGCGTGCGGACGCCCATGCTGCATCGCTGGTTACACTGTACGTATGATTTGAATACAACATATAGGGTGAGTGCAACTGAACCATCCCGCCTCCCGTATAGTCATTAATTATGCAACACATGTTTGAACTTAATGATGTAATTACTGTATTATGATATTTTTGGCTGTAAAACGTAGCCTTTGTAAAGTTTTATTGTGTTTTTAACATACACTGTCCACCATGCACTTTATTATTATAGTGGCAATTTATGCCCTATATCTTATAGCACTTTACATGGTATATACCTCTTAATTTTTTGATTGGTTACTTTATTGATTTGTTTGTGTATTTGCATATATATAGCACCCATGTGATCACTGTTTGTTGCTTGAAAAAGGCTGCACTGGCAGCAGAATACGTTTTTGTATTGATATGGAATAAACACCTTTTCTACACTCATAAATTTGAGTGCTGCAGCTTCTTCTTGGATATATATATATATACATATATATATATATATATATATATATATATATATATATATTAGTGCATGCAATATAAAATGTGTATAACAATATATATATATATATATATATATATATATATATATATATATATATACATATAGTATGTATGCATGTGTATGTATGTGTCAAAAAATCCATGTGAAAAAAACTATTCATGAAATTCATATAAATTCATAAAAATATCACATAAAGTGCAAATAGTGACCGAAACCAGTGTTCAAAAAATGTGTACAGTGTATATATGTGTATGTGCATATCTGTACAATGTGCATGGAGAAAGAGGGGGTGAGGGGTGAGGGAGGAGGGGGAGAAAAGAAAACTAGAAACAACATGAAAAACATAAAGTGCAATGAATACCATGCTGCAAAATATTAATAAGTTCCAAATGCCAGAAACAGGTAGGGAAAGCATCAACAAGAATAGAAAAAGACTGCATGAAGAAATTCTAAGGTTCATGTCATAAATACAGATCTTGATCAGAATCCTGCAAAATATCTCAAATTCGAATATAGCCTATGCCGCTCAACACTATTGATCTTCAGAATAGGGGGAGCACTCCTATGGAATTTGAAAAAGTGTTGTGGAATAGATTTCATATCTTCCATGCTCTCCCCAGACACAGCCAATCTTATATCCCGCACATGTTCCCTAACGCAAACCTTAAGGGCATGGGTGGTCATTCCGATGTAAATTTTGGCACAGGGACATGTAGCATAATATATCACTGCTTTAGTTTGGCACGTAATATTTGAACGATTATCGTACGTCTTGGTGCCTGAGTAATTTGAAAAGACATTGGGTCTCTCAATATTGGGACATGCAAGTGTCCACATGGCCTACATCCTTTTCTCGGACCTCGAGCCTCAAAGATATTCAATGGAGTAGGTGGCTTATACTCACTTTTATCCAGTATATCCATTAGACTACGTGATCTTCCGGCTGTAACGGTAGATTTCGGTGTAACATAATTGTTCACTATGGGATCCGTTGTCAATAAAGTCCAGTGTCTCTCCAGACATTTTTTTTCATGTTCCCCCACTGTGAATGAAAGTGTTACGCCTAGCGCTCCGGGTCCCCGCTCCTCCCCGGAGCGCTCACGGCGTCTTTCTCCCTGCAGCGCCCCGGTCAGTCCCGCTGACCGGGAGCGCTGCACTGTCATGGCCGTTGGGGATGCGATTCGCACAGCGGGACGCGCCCGCTCGCGAATCGCATCCCAGGTCACTTACCCGTCCCGGTCCCCTGCTGTCATGTGCTGGCGCGCGCGGCTCCGCTCTCTAGGGCGCGCGCGCGCCAGCTCTCTGAGACTTAAAGGGCCAGTGCACCAATGATTGGTGCCTGGCCCAATTAGCCTAATTGGCTTCCACCTGGTCCCTGACTATATTTGACCTCCTCCCATGCACTCCCTTGCCGGATCTTGTTGCCTTGTGCCAGTGAAAGCATTTAGTGTGTCCAAAGCCTGTGTACCTGAACTTCTGCTACCCATCCTGACTACGAACCTTGCCGCCTGCCCCCGACCTTCTGCTACGTCTGACCTTGCCTCTGCCTAGTCCTTCTGTCCCACGCCTTCTCAGCAGTCAGCGAGGTAGAGCCGTTGCTAGTGGATACGACCTGGTTGCTACTGCCGCAGCAAGACCATCCCGCTTTGCGGCGGGCTCTGGTGAAAACCAGTAGCCTCTTAGAACCGGTCCACTAGCACGGTCCACGCCAATCCCTCGCTGACACAGAGGATCCACTACCTGGAAGCCGAATCGTGACAGAAAGTTAGTAATTCATTTCACTGGTTGTTCTCCTGTACATTTAATCGCAGGTTGAAGTAACTCTTGTCTGGGGGTATGAGTAGCTCTATTGTAAGCTTTTTTTAAGCTCTGTACCCTCTGTCTGTAAATGTACGTTGTAAATCTTTAGCTTGATCTTGAAAATATGTTTCTGAGGAGCAAATTTTGCGTGTGCGATTACTTTCCAATCGGTATTGCATTAATGATGTGCTGTGGATGAGAGGAGGTGGTGTGTAAGTACGAGTTGGTGCAAGTCAGTTTTCTGAACATGTTCGTTTGAATTATTCCTGAGCTATCATGGATAAGGGAGATGTCCAAATAATCAACTCGATCACGGTTACATGTATATGTTACATGAATGTTCTTCTTATTGTTATTCAATTGTTTAATAAAATGGGCTAGCTCGGCCTCATCTCCCTGCCGGATCACGAGGACATTGTCAATGTACCGTGCCCAAAATAGGACACGATCAACCGCAAGGCTCCCATGATCCGACAGGATGATGTCCCTCTCCCACAGCCCCAGGAACAAATTAGCATATAAGGGCACACAGACCACCCCATAGCCATACCCTGGAGTTGCAGCTAGAGGGACCCCTTGAATGCAAATACATTATGTGTAAGTGTAAATTCCAAAAGCTGTAATAATAATTCGAACAGATCCTGCCCCACTTTACTGGTTTCTAGGAAGAACTTTGTTGCTTGTAGGCCATCCTCATGTCGTATAGTCATATAAAGTGACTCAATGTTACAAGTCATAAGCAGAGTATTTTCGTCTAAATGGATACCAACTATGCGTATAAGCATGTCATTAGTATTGCGTACGAAGGATGGCAGACATTCAACCAATGGTTCCATATTAGCATCTATGAATTTCCCCATTTAGACTCCCATTACCTGCAATTATGGGACGTCCTGGAGGTTTCGTCTTATTTTCATGCATTTTTGGAAGTAAGTACATTGTGGGTATCCTTTTAGTGCTTTCATTAATTCAGATGAGATGGTCCCTGAGGTTTTGGCTTACTGTAGAATATCAAAAAGAGTCTGTTTGAAAGAAGGAAGGGGGTTATACATCACTCTCTTGTAGCATGTATTATTGCGTAGTTGTTTATATGCTTCTGCCAGGGGCAGACCACGATATTTCCCCCTTTATCGGCCAGCTTGTATACAGCGTCATCAAATCCTTTAAATTTTTCCGTTGTCATAATTAATCCATTTGAAATCCTCACTAGCAAGTCGGTCAAACATATCCACTGCGGGACAAACTGATAATGGGGGGGGAATTTAGATGATTTAGTTCTAATCACATTAGATACTTGCATATCCGGTAAGGTGTCCTGCTCTAGGAGTAAATCCTCTAAAGTTCGTAAAGCTGCTCGTTCCATTGGGGTAGTGAAAATTTCTCTGATCTCCTGCTTATGATGCCATCTCTTAAGGATCAGGGAACGGGCAAAAAGATTTACGTCTTTTGCAGCTGAAAAATTATGAAATTACGCTGTAGGTGAAACGGTTAAACCCTTTGATAGAACAGATAAATCCTCACCAGACAATACATGCTGCGAGAAATTAATTACCTTCGTAGCATCTTCCGAGGTCGCAGATGGCCCTTGTTCTCCACACTTCGATGTGATATTGTTGTGTTTCCAATTTCCTTTTTTGTTTGCCGAAGCCACGGAAAGATCTTGTATTATTACGCCCATATTCACTGGATGAAGACATGGATGAAACCGACATAGATGTTACGCCGAGCGCTCCGGGTCCCCGCTCCTCCCCGGAGCGCTCGCTACACTCTCCTCACTGCAGCGCTCCGGTCAGATTCACTGACCCGGGGCGCTGCGATACCGCCTCCAGCCGGGATGCGATTCGCGATGCGGGTAGCGCCCGCTCGCGATGCGCACCCCGGCTCCCGTACCTGACTCGCTCCCCGTCGGTCCTGTCCCGGCGCGCGCGGCCCCGCTCCTTAGGGCGCGCGCGTGCCGGGTCTTTGCGATTTAAAGGGCCACTGCGCCGCTGATTGGCGCAGTGGTTCCAATTAGTCTGATCACCTGTGCACTTCCCTATATCACCTCACTTCCCTTGCACTTCCTTGCCGGATCTTGTTGCCATCGTGCCAGTGAAAGCGTTTCCTTGTGTGTTCCTAGCCTGTGTTCCAGACCTCCTGCCGTTGCCCCTGACTACGATCCTTGCTGCCTGCCCCGACCTTCTGCTACGTCCGACCTTGCTTCTGTCTACTCCCTTGTACCGCGCATATCTTCAGCAGCCAGAGAGGTGAGCCGTTGCTAGTGGATACGACCTGGTCACTACCGCCGCAGCAAGACCATCCCGCTTTGCGGCGGGCTCTGGTGAAAACCAGTAGTGACTTAGAACCGGTCCACTAGCACGGTCCACGCAATCCCTCTCTGGCACAGAGGATCCACCTCCTGCCAGCCGGCATCGTGACAGTAGATCCGGCCATGGATCCCGCTGAAGTTCCTCTGCCAGTTGTCGCTGACCTCACCACGGTGGTCGCCCAGCAGTCACAACAGATAGCGCAACAAGGCCAACAGCTGTCTCAACTGACCGTTATGCTACAGCAGTTACTACCTCAGCTTCAGCAATCATCTCCTCCGCCAGCTCCTGCACCTCCTCCGCAGCGAGTGGCCGCTCCTGGTCTACGCCTATCCTTGCCGGATAAATTTGATGGGGACTCTAAGTTTTGCCGTGGCTTTCTTTCCCAATGCTCCCTGCACTTGGAGATGATGTCGGACCAGTTTCCCACTGAAAGGTCTAAGGTGGCTTTCGTAGTCAGCCTTCTGTCTGGAAAAGCCCTGTCTTGGGCCACACCGCTCTGGGACCGCAATGACCCCGTCACTGCCTCTGTACACTCCTTCTTCTCGGAAATCCGAAGTGTCTTTGAGGAACCTGCCCGAGCCTCTTCTGCTGAGACTGCCCTGTTGAACCTGGTCCAAGGTAATTCTTCCGTTGGCGAGTATGCCGTACAATTCCGTACTCTTGCTTCAGAATTATCCTGGAATAATGAGGCCCTCTGCGCGACCTTTAAAAAAGGCCTATCCAGCAACATTAAAGATGTTCTGGCCGCACGAGAAATCCCTGCTAATCTACATGAACTCATTCACCTAGCCACTCGCATTGACATGCGTTTTTCCGAAAGGCGTCAGGAGCTCCGCCAGGATATGGACTCTGTTCGCACGAGGCGTTTCTTCTCCTCGGCTCCTCTCTCCTCTGGTCCCCTGCAATCCGTTCCTGTGCCTCCCGCCGTGGAGGCTATGCAGGTTGACCGGTCTCGCCTGACACCTCAAGAGAGGACACGACACCGCATGGAGAACCTCTGCCTGTACTGTGCTAGTACCGAACACTTCCTGAAGGATTGCCCTATCCGTCCTCCCCGCCTGGAAAGACGTACGCTGACTCCGCACAAAGGTGAGACAGTCCTTGATGTCTACTCTGCTTCTCCACGTCTTACTGTGCCTGTGCGGATGTCTGCCTCTGCCTTCTCCTTTTCTACTATGGCCTTCTTGGACTCCGGATCTGCAGGAAATTTTATTTTGGCCTCTCTCGTCAACAGGTTCAACATCCCAGTGACCAGTCTCGCCAGACCCCTCTACATCAATTGTGTAAACAATGAAAGATTGGACTGTACCATACGTTTCCGCACGGAGCCCCTTCTAATGTGCATCGGATCTCATCACGAGAGGATTGAACTTTTGGTCCTCCCCAATTGCACTTCTGAAATTCTCCTTGGACTTCCCTGGCTTCAACTTCATTCCCCAACCCTGGATTGGTCCACTGGGGAGATCAAGAGTTGGGGGCCCTCTTGTTCCAAGGACTGCCTAAAACCGGTTCCCAGTAACCCTTGCCGTGACTCTGTGGTTCCTCCTGTAACCGGTCTCCCTAAGGCCTATATGGACTTTGCGGATGTTTTTTGCAAAAAACAAGCTGAGACTCTACCTCCTCACAGGCCTTATGATTGTCCTATCGACCTCCTCCCGGGCACTACTCCACCCCGGGGCAGAATTTATCCTCTATCCGCCCCAGAGACTCTTGCCATGTCTGAATACGTCCAGGAAAATTTAAAAAAGGGCTTTATCCGTAAATCCTCCTCTCCTGCCGGAGCCGGATTTTTCTTTGTGTCCAAAAAAGATGGCTCCCTACGTCCTTGCATTGACTACCGCGGTCTTAATAAAATCACGGTTAAGAACCGCTACCCCCTACCCCTCATCTCTGAACTCTTTGATCGCCTCCAAGGTGCCCACATCTTTACTAAACTGGACTTAAGAGGTGCTTATAATCTCATCCGCATCAGAGAGGGGGATGAATGGAAAACGGCATTTAACACCAGAGATGGACACTTTGAGTATCTGGTCATGCCCTTTGGCCTGTGCAACGCCCCTGCCGTCTTCCAAGACTTTGTTAATGAAATTTTTCGTGATCTTTTATACTCCTGTGTTGTTGTATATCTGGACGATATCCTGATTTTTTCTGCCAATCTAGAAGAACACCGCCAGCATGTCCGCATGGTTCTTCAGAGACTTCGTGACAATCAACTCTATGCCAAAATAGAGAAATGTCTGTTTGAATGCCAATCTCTTCCTTTCCTAGGATACTTGGTCTCTGGCCAGGGACTACAAATGGATCCAGACAAACTCTCTGCCGTCTTAGATTGGCCACGCCCCTCCGGACTCCGTGCTATCCAACGCTTTTTGGGGTTCGCCAATTATTACAGGCAATTTATTCCACATTTTTCTACCGTTGTGGCTCCTATCGTGGCTTTAACCAAAAAAAATGCCGATCCCAAGTCTTGGACTCCTCAAGCGGAAGACGCCTTTAAACGGCTCAAGTCTGCCTTTTCTTCGGCTCCCGTGCTCTCCAGACCTGACCCTTCCAAACCCTTCCTATTGGAGGTTGATGCCTCCTCAGTGGGAGCTGGAGCTGTCCTTCTACAAAAAAATTCTTCCGGGCATGCTGTTACTTGTGGTTTTTTTTCTAGGACCTTCTCTCCGGCGGAGAGGAACTACTCCATCGGGGATCGAGAGCTTCTAGCCATTAAATTAGCACTTGAGGAATGGAGGCATCTGCTGGAGGGATCAAGATTTCCAGTTATTATTTACACCGATCACAAGAACCTCTCCTACCTCCAGTCTGCCCAACGGCTGAATCCTCGCCAGGCCAGGTGGTCTCTGTTCTTTGCCCGATTTAATTTTGAAATTCACTTTCGGCCTGCCGATAAGAACATTAGGGCCGATGCTCTCTCTCGTTCCTCGGATGCTTCTGAAGTTGAACTCTCTCCGCAACACATCATTCCTCCTGACTGCCTGATTTCCACTTCTCCAGCCTCCATCAGGCAAACTCCTCCAGGAAAGACCTTTGTTTCTCCACGCCAACGCCTCGGAATCCTCAAATGGGGTCACTCCTCCCATCTCGCAGGTCATGCGGGCATCAAGAAATCTGTGCAACTCATCTCTCGCTTCTATTGGTGGCCGACTCTGGAGACGGATGTTGTGGACTTTGTGCGAGCCTGCACTATCTGTGCCCGGGATAAGACTCCTCGCCAGAAGCCCGCTGGTTTTCTTCATCCTCTGCCTGTCCCCGAACAGCCTTGGTCTCTGATTGGTATGGATTTTATTACTGATTTACCCCCTTCCCGTGGCAACACTGTTATTTGGGTGGTCGTTGATCGATTCTCCAAAATGGCACATTTCATCCCTCTTCCTGGTCTTCCTTCAGCGCCTCAGTTGGCTAAACAATTTTTTATACACATTTTTCGTCTTCACGGGTTGCCTACGCAGATCGTCTCGGATAGAGGCGTCCAATTCGTGTCTAAATTCTGGAGGGCTCTCTGTAAACAACTCAAGATTAAATTAAATTTTTCTTCTGCATATCATCCTCAATCCAATGGACAAGTAGAAAGAATTAACCAGGTCTTGGGTGATTATTTACGACATTTTGTTTCCTCCCGCCAGGATGACTGGGCAGATCTTCTTCCATGGGCCGAATTCTCATATAACTTCAGAGTCTCTGAATCTTCCTCCAAATCCCCATTTTTCGTGGTGTACGGCCGTCACCCTCTTCCCCCCCTCCCTACCCCCTTGCCCTCTGGTCTGCCCGCTGTGGATGAAATTTCTCGTGACCTTTCCATCATATGGAGAGAGACCCAAAATTCTCTCTTACAGGCTTCATCACGCATGAAGAAGTTCGCGGATAAGAAAAGAAGAGCTCCTCCCATTTTTTCCCCTGGAGACAAGGTATGGCTCTCCGCTAAATATGTCCGCTTCCGTGTCCCTAGCTACAAGTTGGGACCACGCTATCTTGGTCCTTTCAAAATTTTGTGCCAGATTAATCCTGTCTCTTACAAACTTCTTCTTCCTCCTTCTCTTCGTATTCCTAATGCCTTTCACGTTTCTCTTCTTAAACCACTTATCATCAACCGTTTCTCTCCCAAATCTGTTCCTCCCACTCCTGTTTCCGGCTCCTCGGACATCTTCTCCGTCAAAGAGATTCTGGCATCCAAAAAGGTCAGAGGGAAAACCTTTTTTTTAGTGGATTGGGAGGGTTGTGGTCCAGAAGAGAGATCCTGGGAACCTGAGGACAATATCCTAGACAAAAGTCTGCTCCTCAGGTTCTCAGGCTCTAAGAAGAGGGGGAGACCCAAGGGGGGGGGTACTGTTACGCCGAGCGCTCCGGGTCCCCGCTCCTCCCCGGAGCGCTCGCTACACTCTCCTCACTGCAGCGCTCCGGTCAGATCCACTGACCCGGGGCGCTGCGATACCGCCTCCAGCCGGGATGCGATTCGCGATGCGGGTAGCGCCCGCTCGCGATGCGCACCCCGGCTCCCGTACCTGACTCGCTCCCCGTCGGTCCTGTCCCGGCGCGCGCGGCCCCGCTCCTTAGGGCGCGCGCGCGCCGGGTCTTTGCGATTTAAAGGGCCACTGCGCCGCTGATTGGCGCAGTGGTTCCAATTAGTCTGATCACCTGTGCACTTCCCTATATCACCTCACTTCCCTTGCACTTCCTTGCCGGATCTTGTTGCCATCGTGCCAGTGAAAGCGTTTCCTTGTGTGTTCCTAGCCTGTGTTCCAGACCTCCTGCCGTTGCCCCTGACTACGATCCTTGCTGCCTGCCCCGACCTTCTGCTACGTCCGACCTTGCTTCTGTCTACTCCCTTGTACCGCGCCTATCTTCAGCAGCCAGAGAGGTGAGCCGTTGCTAGTGGATACGACCTGGTCACTACCGCCGCAGCAAGACCATCCCGCTTTGCGGCGGGCTCTGGTGAAAACCAGTAGTGACTTAGAACCAGTCCACTAGCACGGTCCACGCAATCCCTCTCTGGCACAGAGGATCCACCTCCTGCCAGCCGGCATCGTGACAATAGATCTTTGTCATGTAATGTAGTTGTTAGTTCAAATAGTCTGTACATTTTGCTGCCACTTATACATTCTTTTTTGTTGTACATCATTTTGGTCTTTTGATAATTTTTTGCCCTTTATTTCCCAAAATTTCCTTCTCCCAAACACAGAAATTTTTATCCATTTGTTTGTTAAAATGGTCTAATTCTGCTGAGGTGGATTCAATTCTCAGTTTACTCTGTAATTCTTCTTTTTCCACTTCAAATTCTTCCAGGGAACGTTTATGCAAACCAATAAGTAATTTCATTAACTTCAAAGATAACGTGGTACATAGCTCCTCCCATCTACTAATAAAAGTTTCATCCTTAACCAGAAATGACAGAAATACTTGGATACGAAGTCCATGTGGTACCAATCCCCTTTGAACATAATTTTCTAAAAACGCTTTGTTCCACCATGTGCGAAGTCTACGATGTAATAGATTACTTAAATTATTCTGTAAAGGAAGGAGATTTCTTTGACCACTAGCCCCCATCGAGTTGAAGTCTTCCCTGAACACCTGGTTCAGTTGGGATCGCCTGGTCCTGAAATCCATTGCACAAATATGTCTGATACCCTTTTATAATATACATAAAAACACAATTAAAATACTATAGACACCAGGAAACAAAACAGGCGTAGGGCAATGTAAAATAATAATAATAAAGGGTGAATAATCCTCAAAAATAGTGCACCTGTCTATAAAGTACCAGTATGTGCTAATATAGTAAGCTCCCATAAAACGTATGATACTACACAAAAAGAGTTGGAGCCATTATAGAGAAAATACAAAACATACTTTATTAGTATACATAAATATATATATAAAACATGGAGGACTTCCACCTAATGGAGGAAAGAACAGCAAAAAACAAGGGTGACCCATGAGGGCAACACAGGAGCTAATAGGACATAATATGCACAGGCATTATTAGAGCAATAGCACAGGGGTTCTCCGGTGCTTAGACATCTTATCCCCTATCCAAAGGATGGGGGATAAGATGCCTGATCGTGGGAGTCCCGCCGCTGGGGACCCCCATGATCTTGCACGCGGAACCCCGTTTATAATCAGTCCTCGGAGCGTGTTTGCTCCGGGTCTGATTACGGTGACAACAGGGCCGACGGCGTGTGATGTCACGCTCCGCCCCTCAATGCAAGCCTATGATAGCTGTCACGCCCCCTCCCATAGACTTGCATTGAGGGCCGGAAGCGTGACGTCACATGCTGTCGGCCCTGTGGTCGCCGGTAATCAGACCCGGAGCGAACACACTCCGAGGACTGATTATAAACGGGGTTCCCCAGCGGCGGGACTCCCGCGATCAGGCATCTTATCCCCTATCCTTTGGATAGGGGATAAGATTTCTAAGCACCGGAGAACCCCTTTAGTCTAATAGTGCTCAAAGATGGCCCCAATGCTGCATTTCGGGACCAAAGCCTTTGTCAAGGGGTGGTGTCCTAATAACAGGATGTAGTATATATATATATATATATATATATATATATATATTGGCAATGAACCAATAGACATGCAGCCTCTCTCAGCGCATGAGCTACGGCTCCATCACGTCGATTCCACTTCCTGATCAGCTGACCGGAGTGTAATATGACGCGAACCACCAAGGGAGGATGCCGGCAGCCGGCGCATGCGCTCCGGCTTAAAAGGGGGACTTAGACTATACAAAGTGCAGAGTGCTAGGTGCAGACTAAAAAACCCTGGGGCTGGCCCCTATATACAAAAAAATACAGTAGCAAGTGGTACAGCGGCAGATAAATAATACATCCATTGCACATACAAATAAATATAGTATAGTTATAGTACATAGTGTCATAATAATGCATCAATAAATATAAAGATATATCCATTGTACAAATAACAATTACATAATGAATAGATAAGTATATGTATAGTGCCATAATAGTGCATCAATTAATATAATAATAAGTAATGAGCGGGTGATCATT
Organism: Hyla sarda; assembly: GCF_029499605.1. Taxonomy (NCBI): domain Eukaryota; kingdom Metazoa; phylum Chordata; class Amphibia; order Anura; family Hylidae; genus Hyla; species Hyla sarda. Next base: position 87,879,681 of record NC_079189.1, read on the forward strand.
ATTACTTTATATACTACTACTGTTATTAGGACACCACCCCTTGACAGAGGCTTTGGTCCCGAAACGCAGCATTGGGGTGGTGTCCCCTCAGGCCATCTTGGAGCACTATTAGACTTAGTATGCTTTGTTAAGTTGGTATTGCTGTGCCTTGTAGTCCTCTTGGACACACTTTTATTCTAACTGTGCTATTGCTCTAATAATGCCTGTGCATATTATGTCCTATTAGCTCCTGTGTTGACCTGATGGGTCACACAATGTTTTTTGTTGTTCTTTCCTCCATCTAGATGGAAGTCCTCCATGTTTTATGTATATTGATGTATACTTAGTAAGTATTTTTTTCTATTTTCTCTAAAATGGCTCCAACTGTTTTTGTGTAATATAATAACATGCTGGTGTAGATCCCAACTTTACCTTTTCAGAAGGGGTAAGAGGTGAAAAATGACGCCATAATTTGTTAGGCAATTTCTCCCAAGTACGGAAATACCCCATATGTGGCCCTTAACTGTTTCCTTGAAATACAACAGGGCACCGAAGCGAGCGAGTGCCATACGCATTTGAGGCCTATATTAGGGATTTGCATAGGGACGGACCAGGATGCAAGCATTACACTTGCCTCCGATACCAAAAATACCATATGACAGGGTTTCCCAAACAGGGTGCCTCCAGCTGTTTCGAAACTCCCAGCATGCCTGGACAGTCAATGGCTATCCTGCAATACTGGGAGTTGTTGTTTTGCAACAGCTGGAGGCTTCATCTTGGAAACAGTGCCGTACGAGATGTTTTTTTATTTTTATTGGGGGGGGGTTGTCACTGTGTAGGGGGGTGTACATGTAGTGTTTTACTCTTTATTTTATGTTAGTGTAATGTAGTGTTTTTAGGGTACATTCACACGGGTGGGGGTTCACAGCAAGTTTCCCGCTTCCCGGGTTTGAGTTGCAGTGAAAAATTTGCCGCATCTCAAACTTGCAGCGGGAAACTCACCGTAAACCCCAGCCCGTTTGAATGTACCCTTTACATTCACATGGGGGGGGGGGGGGAGCCATCAGCTGTTCCAAAACTACAACTCCCAGCATGCCCTTTGGCTGTCCATGCATGCTGGGAGTTGTAGTTATGCAACAGCTGGAGGCACACTGCTTGCAAAACACTGAGACTTTGTTACTTAACTCAGTGTTTCCCAACCAGTGTGCCTCCAGCTGTTGCAAAACTACAATTTCCAGCATGTACATTCTGTCAGTGCATGCTGGGAGTTGTAGTTTGCAACAGCTGGAGGCACACTGGTTATGAAACACTGTTAGATAACAAACTCTCAGTGTTTCACAACCAGTGTGTCTTCATCTTTTGCAAAACTACAACTCTCAGCATGCATTGACAGCCAAAGGGCTTGCTGGGAGTTTTAGTTATGCAACAGCGGGAAGCAGACTACTACAACTCCCAGCATGCCCTTTGGCTGTCCATGCATGCGTGGAGTTGTAGTTATACAACAGCTGGAGGCACACTTGAAAAAATGTGCCTCCAGCTGTTGCAAAGCTACAACTCCCAGCATGCACAGAAAGCCAAAGGGCATGCTGGGAGTTGTACTTACCTGTACTCCCTGTGTCTGGGATGGGTTAAAGTGTACATGTCACCAAACTAAACTTTTAATATATTGTTCCTTATGTAATTATAAGACACTTTTCTATTTACTTGCTGTTAAAATTCTCAACCTTTATATGTTTTTAACCCCTTAAGGACCAAGGATGTACCGGTACGTCCTTGGTCCTGCTCTCCTGATATAACGCAGGGTTACACAGTAACCCCGTGTCATATCACGGCGGGCCCGGCGTCATAGTGAAGCCGGGACCCGCCTCTAACAGCGCGCAGCGCCGATCGCGGCGCCGCACGCTATTAACCCCCTAAAAGTGAAAGTGAAAGTTACCGGCTAGCTCAGTCGGGCTGTTCGGGATAGCCGCGGCTAATCGCGGCATCCCGAACAGCTGACAGGACAGCTACCTGCCTCCTCGCTGTCCGATCGCCGAATGACTGCTCAGTGCCTGAGATCCAGGCATGAGCAGTCATGCGGTAGAATCGTTGATCACTGGTTTCTTATGAGAAACCAGTGATCGATGATGAAGATCAGTGTGTACAGAGTTATAGGTCCCTATGGGACCTATAACACTGCAAAAAAAAAGTGAATAAAGATCATTTAACTCCTCCCCTATTAAAAGTTTGAATCACCCCCCTTTTCCAATAAAAAAAAAAAACACAGTGTAACTAAAAATAAATATATATGGTATCACCGCATGTCCGAATTATAAAAATATATCATTTATTAAACCGCTCGGTCAATGGCGTGCGCACAAAAAAATTCCAAAGTCCAAAATAGTGCATTTTTGGTCACTTTTTATATAATTTAAAAATGAATAAAAAGCGATCAATAAGTCCTATCAATGCAAAAATGGTACCGTTAAAAACTTCAGATCACGGCGCAAAAAAATGAGCCCTCATACCGCCCCATAAACGGAAAAATAAAAAAGTAATAGGGGTCAGAAGATGACAATTTTAAATGTATACATTTTCCTGCATGTAGTTATGATTTTTTCCAGAAGTCCGACAAAATCAAACCTATATAAGTAGGGTATAATTTTTAATTGTATGGACCTACAGAATAAAGATAAGGTGTCATTTTTACCGAAAAATGTACTAAGTAGAAACGGAAGCCCCCAAAAGTTACAAAACTGCGTTTTTTTTTTCAATTTTGTCGCACAATGATTTTTTTTCCGTTTCACCGTAGATTTTTGGGCAAAATGACTGATGTCATTACAAAGTAGAATTGGTGGCGCAAAAAATAAGCCATCATATGGATTTTTAGGTGCAAAATTGAAAGAGTTATGATTTTTTAAAGGCAAGGAGCAAAAAACGGAAATGCAAAAACGGAAAAACCCGCGGTCCTTAAGGGGTTAATGTGATTGAAAAAACGTTCACTAGGTGGCTCTGTTCTGTTCACTACAGTCAAACAGTTAGTTTGGTCTCCTCCTGGCCTGGCAGGAGACCAAACTCAGGAAGTGCATGCGGGGCATGGCGAGGCACAGCTTTCACAGGCTTTAGTGACGTTGTGCCTGCTGGGGAACACCCACTTTCTCCTGCGTGGTGCTCATACAACGTGAGCAAGGGGAAAGATATGATACAGAACATTTTAAAGCTCTGAACATTTTTTTGAAAGGCAGGAGGGGTGTTAGGAGTAGTTAGGGAATATAATCTGAGTTATTTTAGGAAATTATGGTTTGATGACAGGTACTCTTTAACCAAAGGGTTTTCACAAGCCGCCAAGAGAAAGAGTTTGTTGAAGCTGAAACCTTGCTTTATGTATATTGTATATCCTGAATTAAAGTTCCAATTACAACAGAAGGGATGGATAAAGAAGCACAATATGGGTTTAACCAGTGTGTAAAATTGAGGCACTAATCCCCAGTATAGTGCTTTCATGGAGTCCTTTCACTCACAATGAGCTCTCACTCCCAGGTGAACGCAGAAGTTACCGTCAGGATAGCCATCTAAAGGCTCCTGATGGAGTGAATCGGAGAAACTGCCTTACGAGTACTCCGTGAAAGGACTGCGATCATTTGCACACTGGGTGAATACAATATATGTTTTGGAAGTATGTATTTTGTATTAGTTTCTACATAAAAGAAAGTTTATAAAGAATTTAGTTTTTTCGAGTAAGTCTATTGCCGAATAACCTGAATTAAAGAACATAAAAGAATGTTCATGTCTATTTGACTCTATGTTGTGTATAACAGTGGCTTTTCTGGTCCATGAGCTATGCCTGGTATTGCATATCAGCTGAACGACAATAGTAGACAAAGCCCAAGGACAAGAATGGTGCTGCTTCTTATACAAATGCATTATATTCTAGTCTCATTAGCCCTATAAACACAAGTGGCAAGAAAAAGTATGATTAACCCCTTAAGGACCCAGCCATTTTACACCTTAGGACCCGGCCCTTTTTTGCACATCTGACCACTGTCACTTTAAACATTAATAACTCTGGAATGCTTTTAGTTATCATTCTGATTCCGAGACTGTTTTTTCATGACATATTCTACTTTAACAAAGTGGTAACATTTTTTGGTAACTTGCATCCTTTCTTGGTGAAAAATCCCCAAATTTGATGAAAAATTAGAAAATTTAGCATTTTTCTAATTTTGCATTTTTCTAACATTTTTCTAACTGCTTGTAAGGAAAATGGATATTCCAAATAATTTTTTTTATTCACATATACAATATGTCTACTTTATGTTTGCATCATAAAATTTACGTGTTTTTACTTTTGGAAAACACCAGAGGGCTTCAAAGTTAAGCAGCAATTTTCAAATTTTTCACAAAATTTTTCACAAAATTTTTCAGGGACCAGTTCAGGTTTGAAGTGGATTTGAAGGGTCTTCATCTTAGAAATTCCCCACAAACTGCACCCCCCAAAGTTTTCAAAATGACCTTCAGTCAGCGTTTTAACCCTTTAGGTGTTTCACAGGAATAGCAGCAAAGTGAAGGAGAAAATTCACAATCTTCATTTTTTTACACTCGCATGTTCTTGTAGACCCAATTTTTTTATTTTTACAAGGTGTAAAAGGAGAATATTTATACTTATCTTTGTAGCCCAATTTCTCTCGAGTAAGCACATACCTCATATGTCTATGTAAAGTGTTCGGCGGGCGCAGTAGAGGGCTCAGAAGGGAAGGAGCGACAAGGGGATTTTGGAGGGTACGTTTTTCTGAAATGGTTTTTAGGGGGCATGTTGCATTTAGGAAGCCCCTATGGTGCCAGAACAGGAAAAAAAAAACACATGGCATACCATTTTGGAAACTAGACCCCTTGAGGAACGTAACAAGGAATAAAGTGAGCCTTAACACTCCATAGGTGTTTCACGACTTTTGCATATGTAAAACATTTTTAAAAAAATTTTAATAAAATGTGTGTTTCCCCCCAAATTTCACATTTTTGCATGGGTTAATAGCAGAAAATACCCCCCAAAATTTGTAACCCCATCTTTTCTGAGTATGGAGGTACCCCATAAGTTGGCCTGAAGTGCACTACGGGTGAACTACAATGCTCAGAAGAGAAGGAGTCATATTTGGCTTTTTGAGAGCAAATTTTGCTCGGGGGCATGTCGCATTTAGGAAGCCCCTATGGTGCCAGGACAGCAAAAAATACCCACATGGCATAGCATTTTGGAAACTAGACCCCTTGAGGAACGTAACAAGGAATAAAGTGAGCCTTAATATCCCACAGGGGTTTCACGACTTTTGCATACGTAAAAAAATAATAATAATTTTCACTAAATTGTGTGTTTCCCCCCCAATTTTCACATTTTTGCAAGGGTTAATAGCAGAAATACCCCCCCAAAATTTGTAACCCCATCTCTTCTGAGTATGGAGTTACCCCATGAGTTGACCTGAAGCGCACTACGGGCGAACTACAATGCTCAGAAGAGAAGGAGTCATATTTGGCTTTTTGAGAGCAAATTTTGCTCGGGGGGCATGTCACATTTAGGAAGCCCCTATGGGGCCAGAACAGCAAAATAACCCCCACATGGCATACCATTTTGGAAACTAGACCCCTTGAGGAACGTAACAAGGGGTACAGTGAGCATTTACCCCCCACTGGTGTCAGATCTTTGGAACAGTGGGCTGTACAAAATTTTTAATTTGCACAGCCCACTGTTAGAAAGATCTGTCAGACACCAGTGGGGTGTAAATTCTCACTGCACCCCTCATTACATTCCGTGAGGGGTGTAGTTTCCGAAATAGGGTCACATGTGGGGTTTTGTTTTTTTTGCGTTTGTCAAACCCGCTGTAACAATCAGCCACCCCTGTGCAAATCACCTCAAATGTACATGGCGCACTCTCCCTTCTGGGCCTTATTGTGCGCCCCCAGAGCACTTTGCGCCCACATATGGGGTATCTCCATAGTTGGGAGAAATTGCATTACAAATTTTGGGGGGCTTTTTTCCCTTTTACCTCTTGTCAAAATGAAAAGTATAGGGCAACACCAGCATGTTAGTGTAAAAAATTTATTTTTTTACACTAACATGCTGGTGTAGACCCCAACTTCACCTTTTCATAAGGGGTGAAAGGAGAAAAAGTCCCCCAAAATTTGTAAAGCAATTTCTCCCGAGTACGGCGATAACCCATATGTGACCCTATACTGTTGCCTTGAAATACGACAGGGCTCCAAAGTGAGAGCGTCATGTGTATTTGAGGCCTGAATTAAGGATTTGCATAGGGGTGGACATAGGGGTATTCTACGCCAGTGATTCCAAAACAGGGTGCCTCCAGCTGTTGCAAAACTCCCAGCATGCTTGGACAGTCAACGGCTGTCCGGCAATACTGGGAGTTGTTGTTTTGCAACAGCTGGAGGCTCCATTTTGAAAACAGTGGCGAACCAGATGTTTTTCATTTTTATTGGGGAGGGGAGGGGGGCTGTGTAAGGGTATGTGTATATGTAGTGTTTTTTACTTTTTATTTTATTTTGTGTTAGTGTAGTGTAGTGTTTATAGGGTATAGTCACACGGGCGGGGGATTACAGTGAGTTTCCCGCTGCGAGTTTGAGCTGCCGCGCAAAATTTGCTGCATCGCAAACTTGCAGCCTGATACTCACTGTAAGCCCCTGCCCATGTGAATGTACCCTGTACATTCACAGTGGGGACCTCCAGCTGTTACAAAACTACAACTCCCAGCATGCACAGTCCATCAGTGCATGCTGGTAGTTATAGTTTTGCAACAGCTGGAGGCACACGGGTTGGGAAACACTGAGTTAGGAAAAAGACAATATTTCCCAACCAGTGTGCCTCCACTTGTTGCAAAACCACTACTCCCAAACATTCTCAGGCATGCTGGAAGTAGTAGTTCGGCAACATCTTTAGAGCCAGATGTTGCCGAACTACAACTCCCAGCATGCTTGGAGTTGTAGTTTGCAACATCTGGAGGACTACAGTTTGCAGACCACTAATACAGTGGTTCCCAATCTGTGCACTTCCAGATGTTGCAAAACTACAACTCCCAGTATGCCAAAACTGTCCAGGCATGCTGGGAATTGTAGTTCTGCAACCTCTGAAAGGCCAGATGTTAAAGAACTACAACTCCCAGCATGCCTGGACAGTAAGGGCATGCTGAGGATGTGTAGTTTTGCAACATCTGGAAGGGCACAGTGGTCCCAAAACTGCGGACCTCCAGATGTTGCAAAACTGCAACTCCCAGCATGCCCAGATGCCAAGGGCTGTCTGGGCATGCTGGGAGTTGTAGTACACAGGGTCCCAATACAGCAATGCATGTCGCTTTACCGCGCCGTGCATTGCTGTAAAGGGCCCGACCGTGACTGAAGATCCACTCACCTGTCGCCGGCGCTGCCGTCTTCATCGCCGGGATCCGGGTCTTCAGGGACGAGGTAAGTACCGAGGCTGGGCCCCAGCACTCCCCCGTCCCCCGCCGCATCCTCCGGTCTTCCTACCGTCCTCTCCGGACTTCCAGGGGCCGGACAGGGCGGGAGGAAGTAACCGCCCCCCCCCCCCCCCCTGCGATTGGTCGGTTAACTAACCAACGGATAGCAGGGCATAGAAGGAGGTGGCAGGCTTGCCACCTCGCTCCTATACTTTAGCATGGTCCTGGCTGTCTGTGACAGCCGGAATCATGCAAAATTACCGGGCGGTCGGGTCCCAGAGACCCGATCAGCCCGGTATCGCCGCAGATCGCAAGGGCGATTTCCCTTGCGATTTGCAGCGATCGCCGACATGGGGGGCCTACATGGCCCCCCTCCCCGTTTGCCCTGGATCCCTGCTGAAGGATTTCAGCAGGGATCCGCTTCCGATCTCCGCCGGGTGAGCGGCGGAGACCAGGAAAAGACCATGATGTATGCATACGTCATGGGTCCTTAAGACCCAGGGTGTGATGACGTATGCATACGTCATGGGTCCTTAAGGGGTTTAAGGGGATACTCCTCTGGAAAACAATTTTTTTTTTTTAATAAACTGGTGCCAGAAAGTTAAACAGATTTGTAAATTACTTCTATTAAAAAACTTAATCCTTCCAGTACTTATCATCTGCTGTGATGATCCACAAGAAGTTCATTTATTTTTGAATCTCGTTTTCTGTCTGACCACTGTGCTCTCTGCTGACACCTCTGTCCATTTTAGGAACTGTCCAGAGAAGGATTGGTTTTCTATGGGGATTTGCTCCTACTCTGGACAGTTCTTAAAATGGACAGAGGTCTCAGCACAGACCACTGTGGTCAGCCAAAAGAGAAATTAAAAAAGAAAATGACTTCCTGTGGATCATACAGCATCTGATAAGTACTGAAAGGATTAAGATTTGCCCTAAAACCCTTGAGAAACCACCTGTTGGTGGTGAAATGTCGGGGGTGATGTGTTTAGAGTTTTAAATTACGACAGTTTGGTCTCTCAAAATCTATTTGCGGACCTCAGCCGCAATTCACTTATTAGTGGCATGTAGTTGCATGCCTTATGAATCACTGAGCACATAATAGAGAGACCAATTGTTGGGTTTTTAAGATTAGGCACAGTAATAAAAATTACGTTTTGCTTTCAATTATTCAGGTGTAACTAAAAGTGTATATAATTTACCTTCCATCCATTGGTCCTTTTGTGCTAACTCTGCTGACACCTCTGTCCATTTTAGGAACTGTCCAGAGAAGGATTGGTTTTCTATGGGGATTTGCTCCTACTCTGGACAGTTCCTAAAATGGACAGAGGTATCAGCACAGAGCACTGTGGTCAGCCAAAAGAGAAATTCAAAAAGAAAATAACTTCCTGTGGATCATACAGCATCTGAAAAGTACTGAAAGGATTAAGATTTTTTAATAGAAGAAATTTACAAATCTGTTTAACTTTCTGGCACCAGTTTATTTAAAAAATAAAAATAAATAAATGTTTTCCAGTGGAGTACACCTTTGAGGTATTGTTGTACTATTTTACTCTGCAAAGTGTACCTGGAAAAGTTCAAAAGACTCTTTCAATGTGTCTAAATGATCATTTAGGTGTGAGTTTACATAGATTTAAGAGTATCCTAAGGGCAATGTCAAAATAAATTGTACGTGAGCAGAAGCTGCACAGCAAGTCGCTGTATAAAAGTCTTTTACACGACATACCTTTTTACTTACTTGTGTGTCCCAGGTGTTTATTCATAATGCAAATCAAGCTGATTGAATTAGCCCAACTTTATCACAGCTCTGTAACCTAGAATTACCAGCCTACAGTCAATAAACATCTGCAGGATTATTTTTCTTATGCCTGAAGCAAAACGACACCGCAAGCAGTTATCATCTCTCCATGTGAGCTGCCCATTCTGAATAATTAATCAGACTTTAACTCGACTTCACAAATTCACAAAAGTTTGTACTGCGATCACCAAATGTGAATTTTGCTATAGAAGAATGTATTTAAAAGGTATATTGGATATCAGGTAAAAGTTATTGTAAACATCCTCACCAAAAATGATACAGTGCATAGAAATATTTTATTATTCATAACAAAGTAAGAAAATAATGTTCAGTTATAAACGTAATCAACCACTTAGGGAAGCAGGGCGTACAGGTACAGTCCTTGCAAAACTACAACTCCCAGAATGCACAAATAGCAAATGGCTGTCTGGGCATGCTGGGAGTTGCAGTTGTGTGCCTCCAGATGTTGCATACCTACATCGCCTAGCATGGCCTTTGGCGATCAGTACATGCTGGGAGCTGTAGTTTGGCAACAGCTGGAGGCACACTGGTTGGAAAATACTGAGTTAGGTAACAAAACCTGGTGTGCCTCCAGCTGTTGCAAAAGTACAACTCCCAGCATGCACGGTCTGCCAGTGCATGGTGGGAGTTGTAGTTTTGCAACAGCTGGAGGTTTCCCCCACCCATGTGAATGTACAGTGTACATTCACACAGGTGGGGGTTAACAGTGAGTTTCCTGCTTCAAGTTTCAGCATCTCAAACTCCTAGCGGGAAACTCACCGTAAACCCTTGCCCATGTGAATGTACCCTAAAAACACTACACTACACTAACACAAAATAAAGGGTAAAACACTACATATTCACACACCCTTACACTGTCCCCCCTTCCTCCCAATAAAAAGGAAAAACGTCTCGTACGGCAGTGTTTCCAAAACAGAGCCTCCAGCTGTTGCAAAAAAACAACTCCCAGCATTTCCATACAGCCACTGACTTAGGCATGCTGGGAGTTTAGTAAAAGCTGGAGGTACCCTGTTTGGGAATCACTGGCGTAGAATTTTTTGGTAGCAGAGGCAATTGTAAAGCTTGCATACGAGTCCACCCCTGTGCAAATCCCTAATTCAGGCCTCAAATGCGCATGGCGCTCTTTCACTTCGGAGCCCTGTTGTATTTCAAGGAAAGTTTAGGGCCACAAATGGGGTATTTCCGTACTCGGAAGCAATTGCTTTACAAATTTTATTTTATTTTTTCTCCTTTTACCCCTTATGAAGAGGTAAACTTGGGGTCTACACCAGCCTGTTAGTGTAAAAAAAATTTAAAAAATTTAAACAAACATGCGACACGCCCCATACTTTTCATTTTCACAAGAGGTAAAAGGAAAAAAAAGACCCCCAAGATTTGCAACACAATTTCTCCTGAGTACGGAAATACCCCATATGTGGACGTAAAATGCTCTGCGGACACACAACAAGGCTCAGGAGTGAGAGTGCATTTTGTACATTTGAGGCCTAAATTGGTGATTTGCACAGGGGTGGCTGAGTTTACAGTGGTTTTGACTTCAATGCAAAAGCCACATGTGACCCCATGTGAAGCCACATGTGACCCCATTATGGAAACTACACCCCTCACGGAATGTAACAAAGGGTATAGCGAGCCTTAATACCCCACAAGTTTTTGACAAATTTTTGTTAAAGTTGGATGGGAAAATGAAAAAAAAAAAAAAAATTTCACAAAAATGCTGGTGTTACTGTAAATTTGTTTTCATTTTAACAAGGGCAAATAGGAAAAAAGCCCCCCACCAAATTGTTAACCCCATTTCTTCTGAGTAAGAACATAACCCATATGTGGATGTAAAGTGCTCTGCAGGTGCACTACAATGTTCAGAAGAGAAAGAGCGCTATTGGGCTTTTGGAGAGAAAAATTGTCCGGAATTGAAGGCCATGTGTGTTTACAAAGCCCCCATGGTGCCAGAATAATGGCCCCTCCCCCCATATGTGACCCCATTTTGGAAACTACACTCCTCACATAATATATTAAGGGGTACAGTAAACATTTACACCCCACAGGTGTCTGGGAGATTTTTTAAATAGTGGTCCCAGAAAATGAAATTTTTTTTTTCATTTGCACAGCCCACTGTTCCAAAGATTTGTCAAACACCAGTGGGGTGTAAATGCTCAATACACACCTTATTAAATTCTGTGAGGGGTGTAGTTTCCAAAATAGGCTCACATGTGGGGGGGGGTCCACTGTTCTGGCACCACTGTGGCTTTGTAAACGCATATGGCCCCCGACTTCCATTCCAAACAAATTCTCTCTCTAAAAGCTCAATGGCGCTCCTTCTCTTCTGAGCATTGTAGTGCACCAGCAGAGCACTTTACATCCACACTAGAGGTATTTACAAACAGTGTTACAAATTTTGGGAGGCATTTTCTCCTTTTACCCCTTGTAAAAATGTAAAATTTGGGGAAAAAAACTGCATTTTAGTGAAAATATTTTTTGTTTCATTTACACATCCGACTTTAACGAAAAGACGAAAAGTCATCAAACACATGTGGGGTGATTAGGCTCACTCTACCCCTTTTTACGTTCTTTGAGGGGTTTAGTTTCCAAAATAGTATGCCATGTGGGGTTTTTTGCTGTTCTGGCACCATAGGGGCTCCCCTATGCGACATGCCCTCAAAAAACATTTCAGCAAAATTTGCTTTCCAAAAGCCACATGTGACTCCTTCTCTTCTGAGCAATGTGGTGTGCCCACAGTACACTTGACGTTATCACATGGGGTATTTCCATGCTCAGAAGAAATGGTGTTACAAATTTTGGGGGGCATTTTCTCCTATTACCCCTTGTAAAAATGTAAAACATGTTTTTCATTTACACATCTGACTTTAACGAAAAGTTGCCAAACACCTGTGGGGTGTTAAGACTCACTGTACCCCTTGTTACGTCTTTGAGGGGTCTTTTTGCTGTTCTGGTACCATTGGGGCTTCCTAAATGCGACATGCCCCCCAAATACCAGCAAAATTCACTCTCCAATATCCCATTGTTACTCCTTCCCTTCTGAGCCCTCTACTGCCCCCGCAGAACACTTTTCATCCACATATGAGGTTCTTCCTTACTCGAGAGAAATTGGGTTACAAATTTTGGGGAGATTTCTTTCCTTTTAAAAAAATCCAAAAATGGCTCTACAAGAACATACGAGTGTAAAAAATGACGATTTTAAAATTTCTCCTTTACTTTGCAGCTATTCCTGTGAAACACCTAAAGGGTTTACAAACTTTCTGAATGTCATTTTGAATACTTTGAGGGGTTCAGTTTCTATAATGTGGTCATTTGTGTGGTATATCTTGCAGAAAGGCCCCTCCAATCCACTTCAAACTCAACTGGTTCCTAGAAAAATTTAGATTTTAAATTTTTCATGAAAATTTTGAAATTTGATTATTTATTTGAAGCCCTCTAATGTCTTCAAAAAGTAAAAACATGTCAACTTTATGATGCCAACATAAAGTAGACATATTGGGGGACATTAATCATTGTTTGCTTTGTTAGGCGAGTTCTGTAGGCATTTTTTTTTTTGCTTTAGGTTTGCTTATGTGTGACACATTTATTATACTATCACAGGGGGTTGATAAATTTGGCTGACATAAGCAGAAACCAATAAAATCACTTTGGAATACCATATTAGCACACATATGCAAAAAAAAAAAGTATGTGTGTTTCTTACACTTTTTTCACACCTGATCGCGGGAGTCCAGCCGCTGGGGACTCCCGGGATCTTGCACGCGGCACCCCGTTTGTAATCAGTCCCCGGAGCGTGTTCGCTCCGGGTCTGATTACCGACGACCACAAGGCTGGCAGCATGTGACGTCACGCCTCTGCCCTGTGTGACGTCACGCTCTGCCCCTCAATGCAAGCCTACGGGAGGGGGCGTGATAGCTTTCCCCCGCGATCAGGCATCTTATTCCCTATCCTTTAGATAGGAGATAAGATGTCTAAGCACCGGAGAACCCCTTTAAATGTGCTTTTTTATTTTATTTACTTCACAGGCTTAATAGTGGAAGCTGTCTTATAGACGGAGTCCACTACTAAGCGGGGGCCCCAAAAACAGCTAGCGCTAACCCCCGATCATAAACCAGGTACCCATCGCCACAGGGGTGTCAGGAAGTGCGACAAAATGGCACAGGCTGGTGTTATTTAGGCTGGGGAGGGCCAGTAACAATGGTCATCGCCCACCCTGGTAACTTTAGGCTGTTGCTGTTCGGTTGGTATCCGGGGAGCGGAGCTGTGCAAAAAGTCACACAAAAAGTTTCACATGCAACTTGTTTGCGACTTTTGAAAATGCTGTCATAGGCAAGTTTGTAAGCCAGGCCTGACCTTACTTACACTTGCGACTTTTAGAGGGGTGGGGGTGTTGCGACTTTTATTTGCTTACATGCGACTTTCACAATAAAAAAAATCCTGGACTACTGCAAAGTAAAAACTGAAAATTGCTTAGGTAGGGCAGATTTGTATTTTTTGCTTACCCACAAAAGTCACAGAAAAAATTGCTTAGGTGCATGTGCAACTTTTTGTGCGACTTTTGTAAGCAAAAAAAGTTGCTTAAATTCCTTGATAAATCTCCCTCAATGTATTTGTGAATAAATATATAAATTACTTGGAATGTCCATTTTCCCTACAAGAAGGGATTTTTCACCAAGAAAGGATGCAAGTAACGATGAAAATTTACTACTATGTTAAAGTAGAATATGTCACAAAAAAAACTATCTCGGAATCAGAATATAAGGTAAAAGCATCTCAGAGTTATTAATGCATAAAGTGACAGGGTTCAGAATTGCAAAAAAGGGCTGAGTCCTTAAATGGGTATTACGGGCAAAAACATCTTATCCCCTATGGAAAGGATAGGGGATAAGATGTCTGATCACGGGGGCCCGCCTCTGGGTCCCCCCACGATCTCCCTGCAGCAGCCCGCATTCAATACATAGTTGCATCTGCAGTTTCGGAAACCGCCGGGCTTCCGAGACGGAGACGTGACGTCACACCACGCCCCCTCTATTCATATCTATGGGAGGGGGCATTGCGGCCGTTACGCCCCCTCCCATAGAAATTAATGGAGGGGACGTGGCGTGAGGTCACTTCCCCGTCTCGGAAGCCTGGCGGATTCCAAAACTGCAGAAGCAGCTACACATATAATGCAGGCTGCTGCAGGGAGATCGCAGGGGGGTCCCAGCAGCGGGCCCCCCGTGATCAAACATCTTATCCCCTATCCTTTGGATAAGGATTAAGATGTTTTTTGCCCGGAATACCCCTTTAAGATGAAAATGGGCTTGAATCCCTAAGGGGTTAAACAGGGAAATGTTTTATTTTTGCTGAATTTCTAATTCAAGTGTCAAATTCAACCTACATGTAACCTGGAGGATGAGTGATAGCTCTTATAAACAATCTCAATGGTTGCTTAGCATTTCCAATTTAAGTTCTGTTGGGAGAAAACTGTACTATAGTAAAGGAATGCAAGACCCAGACATTGGGTATCTTAAGGCATTTAAAAAAAACTTGTAGTCTTTTGCCAAAATAACACATAGAAGGATTTATCAAGAGCGGCGTGTAGGATGATTGAATTTCAGCTACAATACAGTATATGCTTGTTTGAAGGCATACATTGTAATAAATGTGGCACGTGACCCATTCCCCACTTAATGAGCAAGGCACAAATTATAATAGAGTTGGAACATTTTTGTGCAAGTCGGGTCAGGCGCAGGTCAGGAATGATAAATCTCCCCCAAAGTATTTTAGTCAGTATTTTTAGCCAAAACCAGGAGTAGAACCAACACAGAGGAAAACTATAATTAAATAACCTTTTTTTCTGTGTTTTGGACTCACTACTGGCTTTGCCTAAAATATTGGCCAAAATACTACTTCTGAACCGAGCTTTAAAATAGTTTTCTGGGACAAAATTAATGATGGCCTAATCACAGCATAGGCTATCATTCACTGACAGGGGCCAACATCCAGCTCCCCCCAGCTGTATGGTGCCCCACACTACACAATGGATGATACCAGGAGCCCTGTGCCATTTTTCTGTCTAGTGGTGGACATCTGGTGTCTGGTTACCCAGTGCCACCACTGTAGAATGAACGGTGTAGGGCCATTTCACTGTGTAATGCAGAATGCCAAACAGCTGAGCAGTGAGTATGCTGGGTGTGGACACTCCCTCAACTAGAGATTGATGGCCTTACCTATCAATAGGCCAATAATCATGTAGTCCCTAAAAAAAATCATTTAAATAAATAATGCATAAAATTCAATTCCAGTCCACTTCCAGTCTTTCATGCATATTCATAGATAGATGGAGTTCCTCTCAGTACTGTACTAATCTAAATGTAGTGAAATACTCAAGGGTGTTAAACCCCACAGTAGATCAAGAAGGTTTTTGGTCATTTACATTTTAATCCACTTATATGCTTAATTTGATACAAGGTTTAAAAGCATTATTTGTGATCTACATGGTGTATCAAAGAAACAAGATAACTTCTATCGACAGAAGCACACTTAATTTATTTCACGCACTGGAGATGCAATCTACCCAATTTACTAATAAGTTATTGAAAGGTAAGTTGAGGCCCATTCATTTGTTGAATCAGGTGAATGGTGTATGCACAAGAACCTCACTCCCATCCCTTCTGTTCCCCTTCATAGTATTTCTCCACTGACCTGCCCTCTGGCTCTTCATCTTCCCAGTAAACAAAACAGCTGGAAAGCTCTGGGTGCTGATCTCTAGTCTTAACTGTTTGCATCTGAACAGTACCTGATCATATAGAAAAGATTATCACACATCTTATGTAAAGGTAACATTAATGTACTTTATACGCATATGTATACACATATTTGCTGCCATTGTAGAAAAGTATTAAATAGTTGAGTGATAATACAGTATATTTAATTAAAAAATAAAATAAAAGGAAATTGATTATAAAGGATTTTCTGCCATTTTTACATGAGGGTATTATGGACATCTGGAGCTGCTATGGATTAGTATGTACAAAACAGAGAATAGAACAAGCCAGCAGGCTCCAGTTTATGCATATTAAAGAGCTCCTAAATTTTACATGGTACTGCAGGGCTTTTAAAACATGTTGAAAATGGCAAAAAAAAAAATAACTTGTATCACCTTCAGGGTGAAAACAGTAATTCTAATAAAATTTTAAGCAGATTCATCCTGCCATATTTATGCAAGCATAAAGTAAGATTAGAATTTTTTTCCTTTAGACATTGTGATACTGTGGCAAGGAAAGGGTGTATTTCCTTGGCTGGCTCACCCTGAAGAAACCCCCATCTGTGGCATAATGAATGAGGCAGCAGAGAATGGAGGGGGTTTATAAGGAAGAGAAACAGTGTAGTCTTTGCTCTCCCTAGGAAACAGCAAGCTAGCTGTAGGGGAGAGACACGGGTCCTTTTGAGGAACACACAGCCCAAGCTGTGAGTGGCCCAAAGAGTGCCATGAACTGTGGTAGAAGGTTGCAGGAGGCATATGTTTAACTGGCTGAGGGTAGCTCACCAGTTATCAGTCAAGGCATGTTGATTTGTGTAGTTAGTGACCAGACGGTCTAGGATTTTATTTGGTCCCTGCTTTATGTTTATTTTTTCCTGCAACCTGTCTAAATAAATTTGGCAAGGTGCCAGACTTGCATTAAGAACTGTTGTCCGCCGGTTATTGAGAGGAAATGTGTCCCGCGGCAGTGTCCAGGACGATCCCAGAGCTAACCCCAGGGAGGAATCCTTACATTTGGTTGAGGATGTGGGAAACACGTTGCTAAGGGCAACCAACGGACGAGGTGCAGTAAAGCTGTTGCTAGGAGCAAACCCCACCCTGCATGTTGCAAGTCAGATGAGCCCAGCAGAGGAGTTCAAGTGCAGGACGGAGCCTGTGGAGGAAAGTTGCTAGGGGCAATGGATCGCGGCAAGAAAAATGGGTCAACATCGAAAGGCCATTGCTGGGAGCAACCGACGTGGATGAACCGACACGGATGAGAGGGCCCGTAAGTTACTGGTGTGGGGAATCCCATAGTTTGTGGAACTGGATTGTTGCCAGACTGTTTCCCGGATTATGCCAGACATTATACCATTTGTGAAGTCCCGTCCAGAGCCTGGTAAGACTATTCAAATTGACTTTGAAACGTGTTTTGGGTCAGTGAGCCATATGATGGAGGTATGTGCCGAGTTTACAGTAGAAATTATACTGGGCAAATACTTTCCATATTTTCCATATGATGGCTTTGTTAGAGCCTAAGTGTATAAGTCTGGTAAAGACCAGTTGTAGAAAGCCAGACCCAGTGATAGTGTCTATGCAGGCCGGTATTTGAGGTTATAAAACTGTTAATGTCTGTAGTTCTACTTCCTATGGTACTATAGATAAAAAAGTTGCAATAGAGCCCTCCTTAGAGTATCAGGTAGTACTGGGGACAGATTTTCTGTTTTTTCATCAGTTATGGGAAGACTGTCTGCTGAATAGAGGAGGAAAATCTGATAGGCTCACAACATTGGACTTGCACCACACAGTAGTGGAAAGTGACTCAGCCGAGGCTGAGGACGGGGAATGTCTGCAGACCCAAGGTATATGTCAGGTA
This sequence comes from Hyla sarda, assembly GCF_029499605.1. Classification (NCBI taxonomy): domain Eukaryota; kingdom Metazoa; phylum Chordata; class Amphibia; order Anura; family Hylidae; genus Hyla; species Hyla sarda. The sequence goes on from NC_079189.1 coordinate 87,897,503, forward strand.
GGAGTGTGCCAGACCACTAGAGGAGCTGAAGAACAGTCCGCAAGGCAAGTTCAAGTGGTGACTGGAAAAGAAGCTATGGCGATGTCTGTGGAAAATCCAGAACTACTGAAGCGAGTAAAAGTGGAGCTGGGTGCTGCGCTTACGGTCAAAGACAGAGTCCTAAGTGAAGGAGAGGTGATGTCTGGACCAGAGAGGAGTTGTGACCAGGAAGGTCGAACCACTGGGCCAGATGTGGTTGCAGACCCAGGAGCCCTACTCGTTTGTGCCAGCCACGTAGAGGTTGTGGTGAGGTGAAAGAAAAGTCTGCCAGGGAGCAGAGAGACAGCCCAGATAATTTCTCAAGGTCTAACAATGAAAGTGAGGAGACCGCTGTGAGTAAGAAGTCTCGGAAATGATAAGCTGGCCTTGGGAAGAAACTGGAGCAAATCCAGACTCTGGATGAAACCTTACAGATGGTTTCTGCCAAACTGGTGGAAAACGAAGAGGTACAGCACCTGACAGTGGAGAAGGACAAAACACGTGCCAACTTTAAGGAAGAGCAGGAAGGAAAAAGTCGTGGAGCACCACAAAAGTGAATGTGTGGCTCTGCAAGATGTACTGTCCCTCTCCCAGGGTATTGTGACCAGCAAGAAGAGTGAATTGGAGACTCTGGCCAAGCAGATCTCATTTCAGGAAGAAGTGAGTTTTCTGCGTGGTGAATATCAGGCTCTACAGAGGGATCACAAGTCTAGGCTGGTAGCCATGGAAAAGCTGGCGACAGAGAAAGTGATGATGGATCATAAAGTGCAGAGCCTGGAGGCGCAGAATGAAACGCAACTCTCCGAACAAGAGGCTCTGCTAGAGGACAATGAGCAGTTGAGAGAACAATTGCTATCCCGGGAAGAAACTGTCAGGGACTTGACAGAGTTGCTGGACAGTGAAAAGATGAACTCGGCTAAGCTCAAGAGTGAGCAACTGAAATATTTGGGGCTGGAAGGAGACATGAAGGTCCTAAAAGAGAGCAGAGACCAAGAGGTAGTGGAGCCGGCTAAAGAGAGGCTAAAACTGTCTCAAGTGGAAACTGAGGCCAAAGCCACAGCCGTCCATACAGAGGAAGAAGAAAGGCTGCTTGTGAGGCAAAAGCTACTGGAAACAGGGATGCTTTCTCTAAAAGTAGCGTCTTAACGCCATGATCAGAAACCATGTGAGAAGTCCTCTGAAGCTGAGACTGAGGCAAAACCATATGGAAAGTCCTCTGAAGCTGAAACTGAGGTGAAACCATGTGGGAGGTCCTCTGATGCTGCAGAGATAAGGACGTTGGTTAGTAAAGTTTCTGAGGCTGAAAGATTCTCTAAGGAAGAAGCTAGACCTAACGCAACTACAGAAGTCCTGCAAACCGGTGACAGAAGAAGACAAAGGCTGGGAGCATCTGTATTGTCTGAACCTAGTCTAACACACCAAGGTGAAGAACCTTGTGTTGGAGAGGTGGGACCGGAGTGGAACTGTTGGCAGGAAATTGGTCAAAGGTGACTGGGAGATTTGTACTTGGTGGCTAGTGAGAGTGCGAAAGAAGGAGGTCAAGGACCTCAGAACATGTTGGACAAAAATTGTCCAGGAAAAAGGAAAGGCAGTTGGATTCTGCCTTTCAAATGCAAGTGCTCCTTCCCGGTGGTCTGAGCAAAGGGGGGAGGGGGAGGATATGTGATACTGTGGCAAGGAAAGGGTGTATTTCCTTGGCTCACCCTGAAGAAACCTCCACATGTCGCCTAATGAATGAGGCAGCAGAGAAGGGAGGGGGTTTATAAGGAAGAGAAACAGTGTAGTCTTTGCTCTCCCTAGGAAACAGCAAGCTGGTGTCACGATTCGGCTTCCAGGTAGTGGATCCTCTGTGTCAACGAGGGATTGGCGTGGACCGTGCTAGTGGACCGGTTCTAAGAGGCTACTGGTGTTCACCAGAGCCCGCCGCAAAGCGGGATGGTCTTGCTGCGGCAGTAGCAACCAGGTCGTATCCACTAGCAACGGCTCAACCTCGCTGACTGCTGAGAAGGTGTGGGACAGAAGGACTAGGCAGAGGCAAGGTCAGACGTAGCAGAAGGTCGGGGCAGGCGGCAAGGTTCGTAGTCAAGATGGATAGCAGAAGTTCAGGTAACACAGGCTTTGGACACACTAAACGCTTTCACTGGCACAAGGCAACAAGATCCGGCAAGGGAGTGCAGGGGCAGTGAGCAGATATAGTCTGGGAGCAGGTGGGAGCCAATTAAGCTAATTGGGCCAGGCACCAATCATTGGTGCACTGGCCATTTAAGTCTCAGAGAGCTGGCGCGCGCGCGCCCTAGAGAGCGGAGCCGCGCGCGCCAGCACATGACAGCAGGGGACCGGGACGGGTAAGTGACCTGGGATGCGATTCGCGAGCGGGCGCGTCCCGCTGTGCGAATCGCATCCCCGACGGCCATGACAGTGCAGCGCTCCCGGTCAGCGGGACTGACCGGGGCGCTGCAGGGAGAAAGACGCCGTGAGCGCTCCGGGGAGGAGCGGGGACCCGGAGCGCTAGGCGTAACAGCTGGCTGTAGGGGAGAGACACAGGTCCTGCTGAGGAACACACAGCCAAAGCTGTGAGTGGCCCAAAGAGTGGTGTGAACTGCGAGTAGAAGATTGCAGGAGGCATATGTTTAACTGGCTGAAGGTAGCTCACCAGTTATTAGTCAGGGCATGTTGAATTGTGTAGTTAGTGACAAGACGGTCTAGGATTTTATTTGGTTCCTGCTTTATGTTTATTTTTTCCTGCAACCTGTCTAAATAAAGCTGGCAAGGTGCCAGACTTGCATTAAGAACTGTTGTCTGCCGGTTATTGAGAGGAAACGTGTCCCGTGGCGGTGTCCAGGACGATCCCAGAGCTATCCCTAGGGAGGAATCCTGACAACATAAAGAAATGCACTCAAGACTGCATGCTAAAATATGTCATACAAACAATGGCCCAATTTAGCATTGTCTTTGGACTGTTTTTTGTGTCTAAAAAAGGGGCAAAAAAGGCGCAAGCAGGGTTTTTTGCGCCTTTTTTTGCCCCTTTTTGTTTACACATTTCTGCTGATTTTGAGTTGCAATCCACTGATTTTGAGTTGCAATCCACTGATTTTGGCAATAGACATGAGATGGAAGGGATTTATCATTGCCCCTTTTTGTAAAAAGGAGCAAAAAAAGGCGCAAAGCCACTGAAAAGTCTCTAAAACTACACCAGCCCAGACATGGTGTAGCTTTTTGGTGTATGTGTAGACAGAAATGTCAGAAAATGTGACCTGCACAAAATTTATCAAAGCTCTTTTACCTTTTAATAAATTTGGTGCTCCTACACATTACCAGCACACAAAAAAAAGGTGTAAAAAAATGCTTCATTTGCTCTGCAATGATAAATGTGGGCCAATATGTATTTACAATAGCATGCATATGTTTAGAAATTACATTGTAGATGTATTAATTAATTAAGAGTGTGTTTAAAACAAAAGGAGAATAAAAAAAACTTAAAAGGCAACTCTGTTTTTATTTATTTAACCCCTTAAGGACGTTTTTGCACTTTCAATGCTTTCAATTTTCCACCTACAGACCCATGTGAGGGCTTGTTTTTTGCGCCACCAATTTTACTTTGTAATGACATCAATCATTTCACTACAAAATCTACAGCAAAACCAGAAAAAAAATATTTTTGGGCTAAATTGAAAAAAAAATAAAGCAGCATTTTTCAATTTTGGGGGCTTCTGTTTCTATGCAGTGCACTTTTCGGTAAAAGTATCTTTATTTTGTAGGTCCATACGATTAAAATGATACCCAACTTATATAGGTTTGATTTTGTTTTACTTCTGTAAAAAAATTATAACTTTATGCACGAAAATTAATAGGTAAAAAATTCTGACCCCTATAACTTTTATATTTTTCCATATGCAGGAATGTGTGAGGGCTAATTTTTTTTGCTCCATGATCTGAAGTTTTCAATGGCGCCATTTTTGATCAGTTTTTATACATTTTTTTAGAGTATACAAAGTGACCAAAAATACACAATTTTGGACTTCGGTATTTTTTTACATGTACGCCATTAACTTTATACTTTTGTAGTTTGGACATGTACACACGTGGTGATACCACATGTTTATATTTATTATTTTTATATATTTTTTATATGGAATTTGGGAAAAGGGGGGTGATTTAAACTTTTAATAAGGAAGGGGTTACCTCAGAATTGCAGCAATCTAAAGGGTTAATAGATGGCCACAGCGATCGCTGCATGTCGGCTATTAACGTCGACCCCCAGCAACAGGAATCAGCTGGGGGCCGGACGGTATGGCGCGGGCTCGAGCCGGGTGCCTGCGCTATACCTGCTTATGGTCATTAAGGGTTTAAAGGGAGTACTCCGCTCTTAGATATCTTATCCCCTGTCCAAAGGATAGGGGATGAGATGTCTAAGAGCGGAGTACTCCTTTAACCCCTTAACGACCATGGACGTGTATACACGTCCATGTGCCGTTCAGCAGGTAGGGCGCGGGCACCCGACTCGAGCCCTACCATCCGGCCCCCAGCTGATTCTAAAGGGTTAATAGCCGGCCACGGAGATCGCCGCATGTCGGCTATTAACGTCGACCCCCAGCAACAGGAATCAGCTGGGGGCCGGACGGTATGGCGCTGGCTCGAGTCGGGTGCCCGCGCCATACCTGCTTAACGGCACATGGACGTGTATACACGTCCATTTTCGTTAAGGGGTTAAAGGGGTACTCCGCTCTTAGACATCTTATCCCCTGTCCAAAGGATAGGGGATAAGATGTCTGATCATGGGGGTCCCTCTGCTTTTAACCCCCGAGATCTCTCCTGCAGCACCCAGTGTCTTCTGCTGTCCCATAGACTTGTATTTAGGGGCTGGGGCATTACATGACGATGGGGCGGGGTCTGAAATCACAATACTCCGGCCAGTGTATTGCCCGTTATCAGGCACGGACCAAACTTCGCTCCGTGCAGATGACATGGGGTGCTGCAGGAGAGATTGCGTGGGTTCCCAGCGGCGGTACCCCGTGATTAGACATCTTATCCCCTATCCAAAGATGTCTAGGGGTGGAGTAACCTTTTAATGCATTGTGCATGTTAGGGCCTATTCTAACTACTTATTTTCCAAGAGGAATTCCCCTGATTCAGTAAAGATCCACTAGAGATGGGATCTCCACCCGAAATATCTTTAAGCAGAGATTTTGTAGTGTGAATGGGCAATTATGGTGCAAAAAAAAAATGTTGTATAGTTTACAATACAGGCTGCCTTGTTCAAGGTAAAATCTATCTGGTCAGCTGTGTAACGACTCAGCTCCCAGCCCCTTTCTCTCCCTTTCTGAATGATTTTCTAACCCAATTTTTGACCATATATAAGGACAACTTTAAAATGATCATGGCTTTGAAGATTGTTCAGGAAAGGAATGATAGGGGCAAAAGACTTAGGGCACTGTCACATATATTTGGCAACTTGGTTTATTGACTGGCCACAACTGATATGACAACTGATGGCAAAGTGGATCAGTTATGTATGGTTCAGCACCCAGTTATTTCTACATTTCTACAAGCCGGACGGGGGAACTTCCCCTGTCTTGCCTGTCCTTTGATCCAGCCTCCCAACTGAGGTGTTGGATAATTCTGAACTGCCCTATTTAAAGGAATGAAATCAGTTGAATCATCAGTTTTCCTCTGATACTTTTCTACACCACTAGAGGGAAACAGAGCCGGATCAATATACAAATGTGACAGCGCCCTAAGCTGATTTTTGTCCATATGTAAGGACAGCTTTAAAATGGTCATATCAAAGCTTTAAAGATTGTTCCAGAAAGAAAAGATAGGGTTTAAAGACTTAATGAGCCATCACATATATCAGGTGATTTAGTTCAGTTGTCTATTGGTTTGGTACCCAGTTATTTCTTCAGGCAAGATGGGGAATATATGCGTTCCCCCATTTGCTGTTTAGGTTCCCATTGACGCACCAGATAAATATCAACTGTCCCTCCAGAGTTTTTACATGAAATATGCAAGCTGTAGAAGAGAAAGCAAACAACATTTGTAATCAATATTCCTTTTGAGATATATAATATTTTTTATAACCAAAGTAAATACAATGCAATAAAAAAACTAATTGCAAAGTTTTCATAGCCTTTAAGCGAAAACTTAGTGTACATCAGCACTTTGTAACTTCAGCAGTAAGGATCCTGTCACATTTATGAGGCAATACGGATGAGGGACTATCCCTGACTGATGCAACAACTGATGGCAAAGTGCATTAGTTGTTTATGGGCCAGACTGCCAATTATTTTAGCTGGCCGGATGAGGGAACGCTGCAAGACACATTCTCCTGGGTGATATGACGGGTGATCTGGCGTACCAATTGAGGCACCTAATAAATTTGAACTGTCCCATTCAAATGAATGGTATCAGTATGATTTGATTGGGATATCTGGATACATGTGGTTGTTCCCTAACAGCTTATATGAAAGAGTCTCTCATAGTAAAATTAATTATCTCATACTCAAAACTATACGTTTGAAGAAAAAGATGGTAGCCAGGAATTGCAAATCACTAATGTGGTTAATTCATTCAAAAACTGCAGCACTTCACATTACTTTAAAACTTTCTCAAGCATATAAAATGTGCATTGAAGCACATATGTAAAGAGCTATTCCCATTACATAATAAAATAACCAGTTTAATGTACACAATTTATATTTTACAAATCCAGAGCTCAAAGATAATTATATATAATAATGAAATGTAACAATATCAAAAAAGTATATATAATTATACACTGCTCAAAAAAATAAAGGGAACACTAAGATAACACCTCCTAGATCTGAATGAATTAACTAATTGTATGAAATACTTTCATCTTTACATAATTGAATGTGCTGACAACAAGATCACACAAAAATTATCAATGGAAATCAAATTTCTCAACCCATGGAGGTTTGGATATGGAGTCATACTCAAAATCAAAGTGGAAAACCACACTACAGGCTGATCCAACTTTGATGTAATGTCCTTAAAACAAGTCAAAATGAGGCTCAGTAGTGTGTGTGGCCTCCATGTGCCCGTATGACCTCCCTACAATGCCTGGGCATGCTCCTGATGAGATGATGGATGGTCTAGCATTTTCTTGCATTTGGAGGAACCCAGGGCCAACTGTACCAGCATATGGTCTCACAAGGGGTCTAAGGAGCTCATCTCGGTACCTAATGGCAGTCAGACTTCTTCTGGCAAGCACATGGAGGGCTGTGCGAGGGCTGTGCGACCTCCCAAAGAAATGCCACCCTACACCACCACCACCAAACCGTTCATGCTGGAGGATGTTGCAGGCAGCAGAATGTTCTCCACGACGTCTCCAGACTCTGTCACTCTGTCACATGTGCTCAGTGTGAACCTGCTTTAATTTGTGAAGAGTACAGGGCTCCAGTGGTGAATTTGCCAATCTTGGTGTTCTCTGGCAAATTCTAAACGTCCTGTACGGTGTTTGGCTGTAAGCACAACCTCCACCTGTGGACGTAGGGCTCTCATACTACCCTCATGGAGTTTGTTTCTGATCATTTGGGTGGACACATGCACATTTGTAGCCTGCTGGAGGTCATTTTGCAGGGCTCTGTCAGTGCTCCTCCTGCTCCTCCTTGCACAAAGGTGGAGGTAGCGGTCCTGCTGCTGGGTTGTTGCCTTCCAACAGCCTCCTCCATGTATCCTGATTTAGTGGCCTGTCTCCTGGTAGCACCTCCATGCTCTGGATACTACGCTGACAGACACAAACCTTCTTGCCACAGCTCGCATTGATGTGCCATCCTGGATGAGCTGCACTACCTGAGCCATTTGTGTGGGTTGTAGACTCCGTCTCATGCTACCACTAGAGTGAAAGCACAGCCCGCATTCAAAAGTGACCAAAACACCAGCCAAGGAGCATAGGAACTGAGTGTGGTCTGTAGTCACCACCTGCAGAACCTCTCCTTTATTGGGGGTGTCTTGCTAATTGTCTATAATTTTCACCTGTTGTCTGTTCCATTTGCTTGCTGAGTGGACATTGTGATTTCGCAGAAGTGTGATTGACTTGGAGTTACATTTTGTTGTTTAAGTGTTCCCTTAATTTTTTTGAGAAGTGTTTATTGTCCAATAGAAGCAGCACATCCAAGAGGTAGGGAATCAAAGTGAAGGTTATGTACATGTACAGGACCAAGGCTGCAGGTCCAACACAATAGCCAATGGATTGATGCAGCACACCAAAAGTAAATGAAAAAAAAAATTGTGATTTATTCCATAGTGAATCCATATATTGTTTTTTTTTTACTCTTTTTATAATTTAAATTCAAGTATACAACATGTACAACTTACACAACGTTAAAAAAAAGGGAACACTTTGGTTGCATCACCAATTAATATCACCCACAAACTTTAACCCCTTAATGACACAGGACTTATATTTATGTCCTGCTCTGGCTCCCGTGATATAACGCGACATATCAGGTCGGTCCCGACGGTTATCAATGGCTAATACGTGACATTACCGATCTCAGTGATGCCCAATATTAACTCTTCAGACACAGCGTTCAAAGTTGATCGCCGCATCTAAAGTTGAAAAAAATCATTCTCGGCAGCTCAGTCAGGTTGATCCGGACCACCTGTACGGACAAGAGGAGGGTCCCTCATTGCCTCCTTGTTGTCCGATCACCGAATGACTGCTCCGTGCCTGAGATCCAGGCAGGAGCAGTTGAGCGCCGAAAACTCTGATCAATGCTATGCTATGGCATAGTATTGATCAGTGCTGGCAATCAGTGTATTCCATGTTATAGTTCCCTATGGGGGCTATAACATTGCAAAAAAAAAGTGGAAAAAAAAAGTTAATAAAGATCATTTAACCCCTTCCCTAATAAAAGTTTGAATCATCACCCTTTTCCCATAAAAAAGAAAACTGTGTAAATAAAAATAAATATAAATCATATGAGGCATCGCCGTTGCGTAAATGTATCAGAAGGAAAAGGGGAGGTCCAGCTCACAAAAGTTGCAGTTAAAAAGTCGTTTTTACTGACTTGAAAACATAGATGAACAAAAAGACATCAAGTGCATACAAATTTTTAATAAATATATACATATTGTGATTAGCTCTGGGATCGTCCTGGACCACGCCACAGGATGCGTTTCTTCTCAATAAACCAGCAAATAAATGCTTATAATGCAAATCTGGCACCTTGCCAGTTTTATTAGACAGGTTGCAGGGAAAGAAATAAACAAAAAGCAGGAACAAAACAAAATCCTAGACCGTCTGGTCACTGACTAAATAGATCAGCTTGTCCTGACTAACAACCGCTGAGCTTCCCTCAGCCGGTTAAACATATGTCCCCTGCAACCTTCTACTCACAATTCATGTCACTCTCTTTGAGCCACTCATAGCTCGGGCTGTGTACTCCTCAGCAGGCTCTGTCTCTCCCCTACAGCCCACATGCTGTCTCCTCGGAAGAGCCCAGATTAGACTGAGTCTCCATCTCATATACATCTCCCTTCCCTCCTGCCTCATTACTTAAGAAGCAGGTGAGAGCTTCTGCAGGGTGAGCCAAGGAAATACACCCTTTCCTTGCCACACTGCCACATATCCCCCCCTTTGCTCAGACCACCGGGAAAGAGCACATGTATTTGAAAGGCAGAAACCATCTGCCTTTCCTTTCTCTTGGACAACTTTTGTCCCCCAGTCTCTGAAGTCCTTGACTTTTTTCTTCCGGACTTTTATCAGCCACCAATTGCAAGTCTCTCGGTCACACCTCTCCAGTACCAGGTTCTTCACCCTGGTGTGGGCAGGGTTCTTGAAATTAACCTTTGTCTTCTTCTGGCTTGTCGGACCTCTGCTTCAGAGAATTTTTTGTCCTCAGTGGCTTCACCAACCACTGTCTTGTTCTCTGTACCATCAGAGGACCTCTGACACGGGTCCATCTCAGTTTCAACTTTAGAGGACTTCCCACCTGGTTTCACATCAGTCTTGACTTCAGTGGATTTCTCAGATGGTTTCACCTCATCCCTTCCAGCTTTCTCTTCAGCGGCACCAGCTTCCTCAGGTTTGGCTTCAGAGTCTTTGGCTCCTTCAGATTCTTGTGTAGAATCAGCTTCTACTACTGCAGCTTCTTCAGGGTTACTCTTCTCTTCACATGTAGCTTCAGTTGTGCCATTCTCTTTACTCACAGCTTTTGAGGTTGACTCTGGTATAACTTCTGCTTCAGATGATTTCTCTGCCTCAGCATTACCTTCAGAATTTTTGGTCTGCTCAGGTTCAGAGAATTTCCCACCTCTCTTCTCCTTAGTCTCCACTTCAGAGGATTTCCCACCAGGTTTCAGCTCAGTCCTAGCTTCAGGGGACTTCTTACAGGACTTCACCTCAATCTTAGCTTTAGAGGACTTTTTGGCATTCAGAGAAAGCATAACTGCATCCTGTAACTTCGGCCCCAGAAGCCTTTCTTGAGCCAATTCCGCCATATCTTGGTATCTGCTCTCTTTTAGGACTTCCTGGTCCTCTTCCTTTTTCTCACATTTTCGCAGCTTACACTGGAGCTTAGCGGACTTCATCCTCTCACTGTCAAGTAACTCTGTCAAGTCCCTGACAGTATCTTCCAAAGACAGCAATTGTTTCCTTAATTGTTCATTGTCCGCCAGCACAGCCACCTGCTCATAGAGTTGCGCTCCCAGCAAAACCAAGGCAGCTACGTGGGACCTTCTGCGTGTTTCCTTCTGCGCTTCCAGGCTCTCTTTTAAGATCTTCATGTCATCTTCCAGCTTTATATATTTCAGCTGCTCACTCTTGAGCTTTGTGAAGATTATCTTCTCACTGTCCAGCAACTGTTTCTTGGACTTCACTAACTCATTGATAGATTTTCCACTCTCACCAATCTGTTCAGATAGATCTCCTGTTGCAAGTTCTTGTTTTCATGTTTCAGAGTCTCAACTTGTTCCAGGGCCTCCTCATACTGCTCACGGAGCAAGTCATTGTCATGACGAGCAGATTGAAGAGCATGTGCAAGGGCATTCTTCGCCTTTACTTCCTCCTCAAGTTGTCTGTTAGCTTTAGAGACACTCTTCAGATTGCTGGCAAGATCATCAACTTCCCTCTTCATTTCATTCTTCTCTTTTTCTATTTTTTCCATGGCTACAGGCTAGCCTTGTGATCACTCTGCAGAGCCTGATATGCACCATGTAGAAGACTCACTTCTTCTTCCTGGAATGACATCAGCTTGGCCAGACTCTGCACTTCACTCTCCTTGCTGGTCACAAGACCCTGGGAGCGGGACAGTTCATCCTGCAGAGCCAGAAACTCACTTCTGTGGTGCTCCATTATTTTTTCCAGCTGAAGCCTCACTTCTTCCTCTTCCTTAAAGTCAGCAAGTGATTTGTCCTTCTCCTCTGTCAAGCGATGTACCTCTTTTTCTTTCTCCATCAACTTCACAGAAACCATCTGCAGGGTTTCTTCCAGATTCTGGATCTGCTCCAGTTTTTTTCCAAAGGCCAGCTCGTCTTTTCCGAGACCTTTTACTGACAGCGGTCTCCTCACTTTCGCTGTTAGACCTTGAGACATCCTCTGGTCCTCTGTCAGACACTCAACCCAGCTCTTTTCCATCTCTAGATGAAGTCTCCCCCTTTTTCGGGGTTGCGGCCACTTGTGCCTTGTTATTATTATCAACAGTTGCCACCGACACCGGGCACTCTTCGTCTCCCACCACGTTGGCAACTCTGGAGACTCTTGCTAAACACTCCTGTCGGACTGGCAATCCCTTGGCGGTAAGTTTGTTGCCCCTAGCAACAACTTCATTGGCTCTGGGCACCAGCGAATCCGGATGATTCCCAAACAGTTCCTCTGAACTGTCTCTCGGCTCCTTGGCAGACTTTTCTTTTGTCTTGTCACAGTCTCTCCATGGCCTGGAAAAAACTACTAGGGCTCCTGGGTCTGCAACAATATGTGGTCCAGCAGTTTGACCTTCCTGGTTATGACCTCTCTCTAGTTCAGACACCACATCTTCTTCTCTTAAGACTCTGTCTGTGACTGTAAGCACAGCCCTCAGCTCCACCGGTACTCTTTTCCGGAGTTTTGGTTTTTCCACAGCCATCTCTGGAGCTTCTTTTCCAGTCACCTCTTTAACTTGACTGGCGGACTGTTCTTCAGCTCCCCTAGTGGTCTGGCACACTCCCACCTGACATATACCTAGGGTCTCCTGACACTCCCCGTCCTCATCCTCTGCTGAGTTACTGTCCCCTGCTATGTGGTGAAAACCAAGTGTTGTAAGCCTATCAGGTGTTCCTGCTCTAGTCACCTGACTATCTTCCCACAACTGCTGAAAAAATAGAAAATCCTTTACCAGCACTACTTCATACTCTATGGTAGGCTCTATATCAACCTTGTGACTTATGGTACCATAGGGAGTAGAAATACAGACATTAACTGTTTTATAACCCCAAATACCGGCCTGTATAGACACTATAGCGGGGTCTGGCTTTCTGCAGCTGGTCTTTACCAGACTTATTACACATTTTGGATCTAACAAAACCGTCATCTTTTTACCTTCTATTTCCAGCTCACACAGGTTTTCTTATGTCCTGCGAGAGGTGGGAATAGAACTCTTTACATCAGAACACATTAACATAAGTGTTTCAAGAAAAACATTATCAGCCTGCGTGGGTTCACAATATACAGCACCATTCACACAGTCCAGTAGAGACCCCCCAGTCCTCACTACTTCCTGAACCTTTGTGTGCGAACTCTCAGGTGCACTCTCAGCATCCCACAGCTGCCAGAAATACCGAAAGTCTCTGCCCAGTACAATTTCCACTGTAAGTTCGGCACATGCCTCCATCATATGGCTTACTGTCCCAAAACATGTATCAAAGGTAATTTGAACAGTCTTACCGGGCTCCGGGCGGGACTTCACAAATGGAATTATTTCTGGCATAATCCGAGATACAGTCTGGCAACAATTCAAGTCCACCCACAGTGGGATTCCACCCACCGACATCTCACGGAACCTCGGCTTCGTCTTGGCGGCCCATGACGGTTGCTCCCAGCAACGGCCTTTCGAGGTTGTCCCATTTTCTTGAAAAAAATTCTCGATCCGTTGCCCCTAGCAACGCTCCTCCACAGACACCAAACTGTGCTTGAACTCCTCTGCTGGGCTCCTCCGACTTGCAATCTTGCAGGGGGTTGCTCCTAGCAACAGCTCCTCTCCAACTCGCCCATTTGTTGCCCTTGGCAACGGGTTGCCCTTAGCAACAGCGTGCCCGCATCCTCCACCATAATGTGACTATCCGTCTTGGGGATTAGCTCTGGGATCGTCCTGGACCACGCCACAGAATACATTTCTTCTCAATAAACCAGCAAACAAATGCTTATAATGCAAATCTGGCACCTTGCCAGTTTTATTAAACAGGTTGCAGGGAAAGAAATAAACAAAAAGCAGGAACAAAACAAAATCCTAGACCGTCTGGTCACTGACTAAACAGATCAGCTTGTCCTGACTAACAACCACTGAGCTTCCCTCAGCCGGTTAAACATATGTCCCCTGCAACCTTCTACTCACAATTCATGTCACTCTCTTTGAGCCACTCATAGCTCGGGCTGTGTACTCCTCAGCAGGCTCTGTCTCTCCCCTACAGCCCACATGCTGTCTCCTAGGAAGAACCCACATTAGACTGACTCTCCATCTCATATACACACCTCCCTTCCCTCCTGCCTCATTACTTAAGAAGCAGGTGAGAGCTTCTGCAGGGTGAGCCAAGGAAATACACCCTTTCCTTGCCACACTGCCACATTATATATATATATATATATATATATATATATATATATATATATATATATATATATATATAGCCAACAGATATGGATTCACTATGGAATACATCACTTTTTTTTTCATTTACATGTGGTGTGCTGCATCAATCCATTGGCTATTGTCTTGGACCTGCAGCCTTGGCCCTGCACAAGTACATAATCTCTACTTTGATTTTCTACCTCTTGGATGTGCTGCTTCTATTAGACAATATACATTTCTCAAAAAAGATAAAGGGAACACTTAAACAACATAATGTAACTCCAAGTCAATCACACTTCTGTGAAATCACACTGTCCACTCTGGCAGCAACATTGATTGACAATAAATTTCACATGCTGTTGTGCAAATGGAACAGACAACAGGTGGAAAATATAGACAATTAGCAAGACACCCCCAATAAAGAAGCGGTTCGGCAGATGGTGACCACAGACCACACTCAGTTCCTATGCTTCCTGGCTGATGTTTTGGTCACTTTTGAATGCGGGCGGTGCTTTCACTCTAGTGGTAGCATGAGACAGAGTCTACAACCCACACAAGTGGCTCAGGTAGTACAGCTCATCCAGTATGGCACATCAATGCAAGCTTTGACAAGAAGGTTTGCTGTGTCTGTCAGCGTAGTGTCCAGAGCATAGAGGTGCTACGAGGAGACAGGCCAGTACATCAGGAGACATGTAGGAGGCGGTTGGAGGGCAACAACCCAGCAGCAGGACCGTTACCTCTGCCTTTTTGCAAGGAGGAGAAGTAGGAGCACTGCCGGAGCCCTACAAAATGACTTCTAGCAGGCCACAAATGTGCATGTGTCCACTCAAACGTCAGAAACAGACTCCATGAGGGTGGTATGAGGGCCCGACGTCCACAGGTGGGTGTTGTGCTTACAGCCCAACACCGTGCAGGACATTTAGAATTTGCCAGAGAACACCAAGATTGGCAAATTCGCCACTGGCGCCCTGTAGTCTTCACAGATGTAAGCACGGTCTGGAGACGCCGTGGACAATGTTCTGCTGCCTGAAACATCCTCCAGCATGACCGGTTTGTCGGTGGGTCAGTAATGGTGTGGGGTGGCATTTCTTTGGGAGATAGCACAGCCCTCCATGTGCTTGCCATAGGTAGCCTGACTGCCATTAGGTACCGAAATGAGCTCCTCAGACCCCTTGTGAGACCATATGCTGGTGCGGTTGGCCCTGGGTTCCTCCTAATGCAAGACAATACTAGACCTCATGTGACTGGAGTGCATCAGCAGTTCCTGCAAGAGGAAGGCAATGATGCTATGGACTGGCCCGTCCATTCCTCAGACCTGAAACTGATTGAGCATATCTGGGACATCATATCTTGCTCCATCCACCAACGCAATGTTGCACCACAGACTGTCTAGGAGTTGGAAGATACTTTTGTCCAGGTCTGGGAGGACATCCCTCAGGAGACCATCTGCCACCTCATCAGGAGCATGCCCAGGCATTGTAGGGAGGTCATATGGGCACATGGAACCCACACACACACACTATTGAGCCTAATTTTGACTTGTTTTAAAGGACATTACATCAAAGTTGGATCATCCTGTAGTGTGGTTTTCCACTTTGATTTTGAGTGTGACTCCATATCCAGACCTCCATGGGTTGATAAATTTGATTTCCATTGATAATTTTTGTGGGATTTTGTTGTCAGCACATTCTTTCACATGTAAAGACGAAAGTATTTCATACAATTAGTTCATTCATTCAGATCTAGGATGTGTTATCTTATGTGTGTGTGTATTATACATTTCACGCTGTTGAAAATCCACTCCACAGCAGTATATATGCTGTTGAATCTGCTATCAGTAGACACACAGGGCTACCCTACCGCAGCCCTTTATGTGCAGTAAGGTTTGGAGGTGGGCCCAGTGCGCTGACGTGATTGTGATACGCTGGCCTTTTTCAAACCTTATTGCATGCACAGAAATGTGGCGGAGTAGCCCTGTGTGTCTGCTCTTAGCAGAATCTGCCACTTATTTCCTGCTGCATAGCAGATTTTTCACATTGGATACGCTACATGTGATCTTACCCTAAAAAAGTATAGTAGATGTTGTGTCCAGCGATATAAGAAATATCGGTTACCCATATGCAGGTCAGCTTAACTTTATATAACATGAAAATATAACTAATAACTTAAGTGAACTAAAGCAATAATTGTTTTAAAAAATAAAACCTAAAATAACAAGTAAACAAACAAAAGCTGGCCATCATCTCAGATAAAATCATACTAAACAACGTATTTCCTTCCTTCTGCTTCATCCTTGAACAGGATCCCATCTGCGACACCTGTGCTGGTGACTGCAATGTTCTTTCTTGCATAAAATGTACGATAACTTTATAAAAGGACTAAACTCCTTACGATGTGCACTTGTACCTATAATATCTCATGTTTTTTCTAAAAATAATTGTTTATTGTTTTATCAGTTCTTCTCCAGTCCTCTTAATAATCTGTGCTGTTTGGTAAAGCTCAGATCGAATGAGGCCAAGTTTAAGTCTGGCTGTTTTATACAGTTTGACTGAATTGGGTTTACTTTAAATGCTTTATTTACAATTGTGGCACTGTACGTGACTAAATATGTCATTCATGTGCGAAGGAAATCCTCTCTTTGTCCAGGCTACAGAGGAGAATACGAGCATTTTGAATCGTTAAACGTACATTGGTTTATGAAGTTTCAATGGATGGCCTATTTCTATAAGCAAAACAAAGCTATTTAAGAACTGGTTTAACAGCATATTATAATCTTATTATTGGCAAAGCTTTTGGCTCCTTTATTTGAATGTGCTCTATTAAGGAGCTTTTCTAAATAATAATTTCAAGATTCTAGGCTTTGTGATGCTGACTGTTACATAACAGTTACAGATGTCGCAGAGCTCTTTGTGGAAAAGTTTGTCATTGTGGCACAGCTGTGTCTGTAATTTGGCACAACTATTTAACATGTAACAATATAAAATGTTGTCTTGGATTTTTTACACAACTAAAGGTAAATATATAAAGATATGGTTAGTTCAGTTCAGCCATCTTGCGACCAGGCATTGCAGCATTTTATTTCAGAGAGAGAGAGAGAGTAGAGTGTGCGTTGCACTGAAAAACAGGTTGACTACAGCGATTCAGTACAAGCCAAAATCACTGCAGAAAAGCACTGACAGGGAAGGAAGAGAGAAAGTACACTTTGGGGTGTAATACACAGGTACTCCACTGCTGCAGTGGGGTGTACAACAAATCTAAAGCTTATAGGGGCCAGTTAGGCTGAGCACTAAAAGCCATTGTCACCTGCTATTAGTGCCTAATAATATTGTACTGGGTTCTACCACACAATGATTCTGTACTGCTTCAGTTGGTTGTACAACAACTGTAAAGCTAACAGGGGCCAGTTAGGGTGAGAACGAAAAGCCCTAGTCACCTGATTACAGTGCCTAATACAGCTTGCGTAGCGGAGTTTATTGTCCTCTGTATCCTGTGCGGTGGTGTACGTATTTTTTTTTCCTGTAAAACTAATTTGGGCCTAGTTACTGTGAAAGGCCAGCCAAAGCTACACCCTTGTTTTTGTAGCCTTATAAAGTTTTAAAGGGGTACTCCCCCCTAGCATCTTATCCCCTATCCAAATGATTGGGGACAAGATGTCAGATCGCGGGGTCATGTCGCCTGGGACCCCTGTGATCTCCGCAGCAGCACCCCACTATCATTACTGCACAGAGCAAACTCACTCTGTGCGTAATGACCAGCGATAGGGAGGCCAGCTCATCGTGATGTCACGGCTCCGCCCCCTTGTGACATCACGGCCCGACCCCTTAATGCAAATCTATGGGAGGGGGCGTGATGGCCGCCACGCCCCCTCCCATAGACTTGTATTGAGGGGGCAGGCCGTGACATCACAAGGGGCAGAGCCGTGACATCACAACGCTCCGGCCCCTGTATCGCCAGTCATTACGCACAGAGCGAGGTTGCTCTCTGCAGAAATGATAGCGGGGTGCTGCAGTGGCCCCTGCAATGTTAAGCTATTACTCAAAACATCCATACTTGGAAGAAGGGGGAAAAAAAAAAACATATCAAGCACACCACTGATATACATACATACAATTCTCTTGTATTATCCTTTCCCTTCTCTTATCATTTCCTCTTTTTTTTTCTTTTTTTAAATAATCATAATAGTAATATAATCATAATAACATACAAAACCACACACACACACATATCGAAAGTACCAATGAAAGCATAACAGATCCTGTACTAACGAAAGTATAACAGATAATCATAAAGATAGTTGTTACACCGCTCACACACATATTAACATAACATCTGGCCTGACTGCCTTATCTACTATAATAATGTGTGACATACAAAACATAATAAACATATAAAACACAATATAACATTAATATAATATAAATGTAATTATAAATATAATATAATAATGTGTACAGCAGAAACACCTACAAAAACCATAGAAAACCATAAAAAAAACCTACACTAAAACTGTCCCCTCACCCACACCTCCCCTCCTTTACATGAGTACGAGTTCATACCGTCCATTCAGTTCACATAAGTCCAGTTCTTAACTGATCCATGTCAGGTCCCCCAAAGAAGCAAAACACCACCACCCACAAGTACACCCAACCCACCTAGCACTCCTCCCAACCAACTTATACACAAACTTATACACACAAAATCACAATCCACTTTAGGCCCAAGTTTGGTCGCCTGTAAGCCCTTCATACCATGTCAACCTAAAACAAAACAAAAAGCTGGCGTGTGCATGCACTAGCCCACCAGGATGGGAGACTTGATAAATCAAATTTAAACTCTTCCCCTAATTTTCCCCTACAATTTTCTACAATTTTACCTAATTCTATCCCTCCATTAATACTAACCCTGCTCTCACCCTATATCTAGCCCTATAACATTGTCCCTAACCAAAATAAAGGCGCTCTACCCAAAAGGTCTAGTACCTAGGGCACCTCAACGGCACCTCAAAAGAAAATTCTCTGCATAGGAGAGATGCCCTACTGATACCAAGACTGCCATACTCCAAAGACCTGATCTTCCCAAGGTCACCAGTGATGTTCCTACACACCTCCACCTCGGAGAGGACCTTCTGCTGAGTAGACACTAGACACCGTGCATTCCACGTGTAGTACCTAACCACTAAACTGACTAGAAACAAAGTGCTCTGATCTTGGCCACCCAGGTTTTTGAATGCCCCATAAACCCACTCGGAATAAGCATGGCCGGCAAGTTGACTCCAGCCGATGGAAGCGCCCACCCGGTTGTAAACCCCTATATTAAAGGGACAATTAAGCTGGAAGTGATTCATGCTTTCCAGCATGTCCACACAGTCCTCTCGGAGACAATCTTGGTCATCAGAGGTCCTGTACTTCAAGTTGTCCCTCACATATAGTATCCCCTGAAAGCAGCACCAGGCCATGTCCCAAAACTTCTGGGGGATCCTTTTCATGTTTAAAAGATACAACCCCACCTCTAAATCCCTACCTGGGCAGTACCTGAGCGCCAGAGGCTTCTGGAAGTGGGTCATCAGAACTAATTTTTCAAGGAACTGCCTTGACTGAGTCCTGATCTCGAACACTCTCAGTCCCCACCGACCTATCCCCTCCAGAGTCGGGGTAGCATAAGCCGGAAGATGCCCATGGGGCGTACGGAGGTCCTTCACTTGCCATCCTGTCTCCCATTCCTGGAAGAAAGGCTGAAACCATTCCCTGCAGGAGAGTACCCACCGAGAAGCCCACTCAGACCAGAGGTACGAGATATTAGCTTTCAAAAAGGTGTTCGTTAAGAACATCACAGGGTTCACTATAGATAAACCTCCTAGTCTTCTTGTGCGGTACGTAACCTCCCTCTTGACTAGGTTCATCCTGTTCCCCCATAACAGTTGGAAAAACAGGCTGTAGATGCTAGTATAGGAAGCCTCTGGCTAAATACACCCTGCCCAGATAGATAAACAAAGGGAGCAGGTATGATTTGATCAGGTGTACCCTTTCCCTGAGGGTCAAAGACTAACCCTTCACTGGTTCACCCTCTGAGCGGCATCCTTAAGCTTAACATCCTAGTTTTTGGAGGGATAATCATCCTGGCTGAAAGTGATGCCCAGAATTTTTGCCGAGTCCTGGGCTCTGGAAGGGTGTCCGGTAGATCAAACGTGGATCTCCCCCTCCCAGCCAGAGACTTTCAAACTTATCCCGGTTGATCTTAGACTCTGAAGCCTCTGAGTAGCGTTCCACCTCCAAGATCAGGCACATACCCATTTCTAACTCAATAACCCGTCGGCATTCAACCTCTGTGGAAAAAAGGACTGCCACCCCACTATACGGCTCAGGCGCAAGAGACCAGTGGGTGGGCCCGCACCTCCACTCTCTCCTGGCTTTAACCAGGGAGGCAAGATTTGACAATCTGGTCTCCTGTAAAAAGAAAATGTCAGCTTCAACATGGCCGAGCAAATCAAAGGCTGCAAATCTAGCCGTATCAGACTTAATATTGGCACAATTAATGGATGCCAGCGTCAGTGGAGTGAGTGCTGCCATCATTGTTGATTGAGTTAGACAGCCTTAACCCCCTCATTTCTGCCTTTTCTTGGCCTCTTCATCTCCAGACGAAGAGGCCTCTTTGTCTTTGGCCCTTTTTGGCCCCACCCCCGGGGAAACCTCACCCCCAGGACAGGGCCTAGAACCCCCCCAGAGGCTCCCCCATTACAGGCACAGGAGCCGCCTCCAGTTCCCCACCCCTTCTATGGCCATCATTCAACCTTGGCTTAGCGGGATCTTTCCTCCTCACTGACCCTGTTGCTCCCTCCCCCACACTCATGTCCTCCCCAACCGGGGCAACATTAACGTTCTCATCGGCTGAGGTGACCGACGCACAGGTAAAGGCAATAGGACAACGACTGAATGGGTGCCCTAAGACACCACACAAGTGGCACCTGATCTGCCTACAAGATGCGGCAAGATTACCTACCCCACCACACATGCACAGACTTGTACAGTACAGGCCGCACTAAAGTTGGTGGGGCTGCCACACCTGTGACAGACCTTGGGCTGCCCCTGGTAGAAGGGATGTGGGCAATAGTGCTCCCCGAAAGCTTTCATTTGACAGAAAACTTCCAGGCCCCAGACCAGATCCCAAACTCATCCAAATTCTTTTTAGGCATGTCCGTCACATCGTCACAACTCCCGAACGCCATACCTCCCGAACACCCAGGCCATGATATTGTAACAATAAAGCGACTTGTTACAAGTCAAAACGGTCACTTTCTTGACCAGGTTCTGGCGCGAAACCGCCTTTACTGCATAATCATGCCAGCCGAGCTCGCTCTTCACCACCTCATAGTTCGATCAGAAGAGCTCCAGCCCCTCCGGCCGAATTAAGCTGATGTCAAATTCGGAGGTACCATAGGGGTGAATCAGGGCAATGATGTCACTTTGCCCTGAATTCAATATTGAGGAGGAGCTCAACCCCATTACCCCAAGGTGGACAAGTGACCGTTCTCAGAGCCAGATGAAGACGGGGACCCCCCCAGATCCCCCGGCAGCATCGCTGGCATTGCCGACACTGGGTGCTCAGACGGACCAGACTCCATCCATCGCTAACCATTTTCTTGTTGTTGGCATCACAAACATCTCTCTCATTTACTCCACTAACACCCCTCTCATTCACTCCACTAGAACCCTCTCATTAGCTCCACTAGCATCCCTCTCATTAACTCCACTAACACCCCTCTCATTCACTCCACTAGCACCCCTCTCATTCACTCCACTTGCACCCCTCTCATTCACTCCACTTGCACCCCTCTCATTCACTCCACTTGCACCCCTCTCATTCGCTCCACTGGCACCCCTCTCATTCGCTCCACTGGCACCCCTCTCATTCATACTGCTGGCACCCATCATTTGCACACTGCAATCACTCCTTTTACTCCCAGCCTCCATTTTCCATTTATTAGATTCACAGCTCTTATTCACACTTTTACCTTTGCTAGCTGGGCCGTCCTCCGTCCTCATCTTTTTATGTGCAGCAGGCTTGTTGGATCCCTCAGACATCACGGGCATCTTCTGGCATGCGTGCCACGCCCCCATTCTTGACACCGCCGCCGGCGTCATCGAACTGGGGAGCTGCCCCTCCGATTGCACTCCTGCCCCACCTCCTACTGCTGACACACAAGAATTCCCCCACCACAGGTGGAGGAAGCTCCATAGCGCCAGCTGTCCGGGCACTCTTCCCCCTCACAGTGGAGCACCCTGCTGTGCCAGGATCACTGCCTGAAACCATACCCAGGGGACCGCTCCCCAAGCAGATCCGTCCGGGTTACCGCTCCCGGCACCGACAAGGTATGATGGCCGGACCCCCCCCCCCCCAGTGCCATGACCAGCACCGCCCTTCTCACCCAGGGGACCGCCCCCTGAAAGGGTAATTTCACTTACAGACCCTGGCGCCAGGACACCCCCCCCCCTTCATAGGGGGATGCCACATAGCACCAAAGCCGCTCAGGGGACCACCCCCTAAGCCAGTTTGGGAACGCGCAGAGAGCCCGAGTATGCCCTGCTTATCCCTACTGACAAGACACCTTATCCAGCGCCCCCTGTAGCACTCGCAGCCATCTTGAGCACACTACTGTACATGATTGCCCTGTTCCACTTCAGAAATGGGGTCTGGTAGTTAGGGGGTCAAGCAGCCTGAACCCACTGACCAGCAGGTCCAGACTGCTGGAAAGAAGAGAAAACGAACTTGGTTATCTCTTCTCTCATTTGTTTCTTCTTTCCTTTCTCCCTCTTCTTCCCAGTCTGGTCAGATCCTATCTCATTACCAAAAGAGAAGTTCTCAAATCGAGTGGGGGAGTCCTGCATGACGATGGTCTGAAGCACCCTATCCTCCAGGAGACGGCTGCTACTCTCTGTCTCATACTAGCTGTCATCTGAGGAGGAAGGCAGGGCAACCCTCTGGGCTGCATCCAGATGATACTCGCTGAGGGGAAAACTGGGAGTGAGGGTGACACGGGCACCAACAGGCACAGCACCCCCCTTACTACCCCCAGCCACTTCACCACCTTCTCCACCTTTACTGCCATTATCTTAACTGGGGGGGGGGAACCAGGGATGGGGGTGACACAGACACCAGCAGCCACACTGCTAGCCACTGTATTAGCTTCTGCACCCCCCTCACCTCCCCCAGCCACTTCACTATCTTCTCTGCCATGACTATCCTCCATAGCCTCTACCTGCTCCTTCACTTCATCTTCACCACCACTACTCTCCCCATCATCCTCCACCACAACCTCCTTACCTGGGGTTTTCATGGCAGTGAATCTGTCGTCGTTTAGCAGCTTCTCCCAGAAGATACCGCTGTTTTCCACCAGCTCTTGCCTCCTCTCCTTCAGCGTTTTAATTTCTAGTTTTAACCCCTTAATGACGCAGGGTATTTTCCTTTTTTGCATTTTCATTTTTTCCTCATCACCTTCTAAAAATCATAACGCTTTCAATTTTGCACCTAAAAATCCATATTATGGCTTATTTTTTGCGGCAAAATTTCTACTTTGCTATGACATTAGTCATTTTACCCAAAAATCCACGGTGAAACGGAAAAAAAAATCATTATGCGACAAAACTGAAGAAAAACTTTTGGGGGCTTCCATTTCTACGCAGTGCATTTTCCGGTAAAAATTACACCTTCTCTTTATTATGTAGGTCCTAATGGTTAAAATCATAGTCTACTTATATAGGTTTGATTTTGTCGTACTTCTGGAAAAAATCATAACTGCATGCAGGAAAATGTATACGTTTAAAAATGTCCTCTTCTGACCCCCTATAACTTTTTTATTTTTCCGCATATGGGGATGTTTGAGGGCTCATGTTTTGCGCCATGATCTGACATTTTTATCAGTATCATTTTTGTTTTGATTGGACTTTTTGATCGCTTTTTATTCCCTTTTTTATGGTATGAAAAGTGACCAAAAATACCCTATTTTGGACTTTGGACTTTTTTTTACGTGTACGCCATAGACCGTGCGGTTTGATTAACATAATATTTTTATAGTTCGGACATTTATGCACGTGGCGATACTACATACTTTTTATTTTTATTTACACAGGTTTTTTTTTTTTATTGGGAAAAGGGGGTGATTCTGACTTTTATTATGGAAGGGGTTAAATAATCTTTATTAACACTTTATTTTCACTTTTTTTCCCATAGGGGGCTATAACACTGCACACACTGATCTTTTACACAGATCACTGCCAGGCAATAGCTGGGCATTGATCACTGTTATCACAGCTCGACTGCTCCTACCTGGATCTCAGGCACGGAGCAGTCATTCGGTGATCGGACAGTGAGGAGGCAGGTAGGGACCCTCCAGCTTTCCAACAAGCTGTTCGGGACAACTTTGATCGCCGCGTCTGAAGGGTTAATACCGGGTATCACCCGTCATTGATGGCCGCCGGGACTGACGCGATGTGACATGGGGTTAGCTCGTTACCCCTCGTTCTATCGCGGGAGCCCGCTGATGACGTATGCATATGTCATGTAGCTGGAAGGGGGTAAAGCCTCCATGCGTATTTTAAGTTCTGGGCTCTTCTTTTTGGAACCAGTGTTATGGAGGTTCCTTACCAGCTTCAGGTCTTCCCTTCCTTACGGAGCTCTTTACCACAGGTTTCATACTCCTTAAATCTTGCAGTCATATGGGAACAGAAGATGTCTGTTGATTCCCTGAGCCCTCTGTTCCCCCACATCTCCACATCAACCACAGTCTTCTTACGTGGCTTTTTCTTTGCCGTCGCCTGGGAAGCAGAGCCCGCATTCCTTGATTTTCTCGCTCTGGCCGGGATACTGGCTATAGCAGGCTGCTCTACACCCCCTGCCAGCCTAGAATGGGAAGTGGAGGCCCGGGACTCCATGCAGGAAGCCCTTCCCGAGGCTGCCACACTCCTGGGAAGAGGCTAGTTGGAAACTCTGCTGGCTGTGGCCTAGTTCCTGGAAGTCTGGAGCTCTAGTAACACACAACCTCCCTCTAGCAGTTGGAGATGGAATTACCGCGGCAGCTGGCACCAGACTTGTCCTCCAATAGGTCCTCAAAAAAGGATTTAAAATTTGCTCATTCCAATTACCAGGCTCTGTCATTGTGCAGCTGTGCGGCAGTGATTCCATTAGTGACGCCTGTAATCTACATCTACATCATTCGTCATACTGAATAACAGTATTATTTCACTAACACAGCACACTCCCTATGTGTGTTACGACAAGGCAAAGTGTTCTACACCCCTATTGAGGCTCTCTGTAGCCCAGAAATAGTCGTTTTTAATAGCGATTCACCGCAGATAAATTCGTACCGAACCAATTTTTTTCAGAAAATTTGGAGAATCGGTCATCTCTAATACTGATCAGTACTTTGCTCTATACATAGCACTGAACAGTATTAGCAACCTTTTTTAGACTAAAAAAAGTGTAAAATAAATGTAAAAAAAAGTTAAAAAAATTTGAAAAAGCCAATCCACCAATAAAGTTTTAAATCCACCCATTTCCCCATATTAATACAAAAAAGTGTAAAAAAAAACCAATAAATTATAAACATATTTGGTATCGTCACGTGTGTAAATGTACGAACTATAAAAATATAATGTACGTGTTATAAATATAAAATATATTTATAGATACCAGTCCTCAAAAGTACTGCAGATATAGAGTGGAATAAAGTAAATATAGTGAAGAATAAAGAGATAGGACAGATGGTATAAATGAATGCAAATTTATTTATAGCAATTGGTATATTTCGTCACCTTTAGCAGGGCCCTTGCGTGGGTGAACGGAAATACTAATTAATATCAAAAATAAGTATTAAAATATAATTAAAAAGTTGAAAGTATCACTAGCATTAATAAAATATCGCTTAGGATAGATATGCTAAATAAAGAAATTATTCTCACTCGCTGATTGCACTTAGTCCATTTGGTGTATTAGATCCATATGATATAGTTCGTGAAATTATATTAAGTGGATGCAGTTCAGTGGATACAGTTCATAGGTATAGTTCGTTGGTGATATAGTGCCGATTATGACGGTAACTTGGAAGCGTACTGATTGTGTATAGCTTGTAATAATCAACGGTGCACAGCACCATTCACCAACTGCAGGATAGGTTACTGTTTCGTCCTGTGTGAGCCCGTCTGTGTGATGGGTGAGTGGTTCTCCGGTGGTTCGTGGGTCCCGGGCTGGCACAGCAGGCGTCCGGCCTGTGGATGAGATGTCCGGGACTCACGTAGGGCTGTGAGGATGGATTGAAGAGAGCGTTCCACGTGTGTGAACGCAGCACTGTCACGATGCCGGCTGGCAGGTAGTGGATCCTCTGTGCCAGAGAGGGATTGGCGTGGACCGTGCTAGTGGACCGGTTCTAAGTCACTACTGGTTTTCACCAGAGCCCGCCGCAAAGCGGGATGGTCTTGCTGCGGCGGTAGTGACCAGGTCGTATCCACTAGCAACGGCTCACCTCTCAGGCTGCTGAAGATAGGCGCGGTACAAGGGAGTAGACAGAAGCAAGGTCGGACGTAGCAGAAGGTCGGGGCAGGCAGCAAGGATCGTAGTCAGGGGCAACGGCAGGAGGTCTGGAACACAGGCTAGGAACACACAAGGAAACGCTTTCACTGGCACAATGGCAACAAGATCCGGCAAGGAAGTGCAGGGGAAGTGAGGTGATATAGGGAAGTGCACAGGTGAAGACACTAATTGGAATCACTGCGCCAATCAGCGGCGCAGTGGCCCTTTAAATCGCAAAGACCCGGCGCGCGCGCGCCCTAGGGAGCGGGGCCGCGCGCGCCGGGACAGGACCGAGGGAGAGCGAGTCAGGTACGGGAGCCGGGGTGCGCATCGCGAGCGGGCGCTACCCGCATCGCGAATCGCATCCCGGCTGGAAGCGGAATCGCAGCGCCCCGGGTCAGTGGATCTGACCGGAGCGCTGCAGCGGGGAGAGTGTAGCGAGCGCTCCGGGGAGGAGCGGGGACCCGGAGCGCTCGGCGTAACAGTACCCCCCCCCCTTGGGTCTTCCCCTCTTCTTAGAGCCTGAGAACCTGAGGAGCAGACTTTTGTCTAGGATGTTGTCCTCAGGTTCCCAGGATCTCTCTTCAGGACCACAACCCTCCCAGTCCACTAAAAAAAAAGTTTTCCCTCTGACCTTTTTAGAGGCTAAGATCTCTTTGACAGAGAAGATGTCCGAGGAGCCGGAAACAGGAGTGGGAGGAACAGATTTGGGAGAAAAACGGTTGAGGATGAGTGGTTTAAGAAGAGAGACGTGAAAGGCATTAGGGATACGAAGAGAAGGAGGAAGAAGAAGTTTGTAAGAGACAGGATTAATTTGACACAAAACTTTGAAAGGACCAAGATAGCGTGGTCCCAACTTGTAGCTAGGGACACGGAAGCGGACATATTTAGCGGAGAGCCATACCTTGTCTCCAGGGGAAAAAACGGGAGGAGCTCTTCTTTTCTTATCTGCGAACTTCTTCATGCGTGATGAAGCCTGTAAGAGAGAATTTTGGGTCTCTCTCCATATGATGGAAAGGTCACGAGAAATTTCATCCACAGCGGGTAGACCAGAGGGCAAGGGGGTAGGGAGGGGGGGAAGAGGGTGACGGCCGTACACCACGAAAAATGGGGATTTGGAGGAAGATTCAGAGACTCTGAAGTTATACGAGAATTCGGCCCATGGAAGGAGATCTGCCCAGTCATCCTGGCGGGAGGAAACAAAATGTCGCAAATAATCACCCAAGACCTGGTTAATTCTTTCTACTTGTCCATTGGACTGGGGATGATATGCAGAAGAAAAATTTAATTTAATCTTGAGTTGTTTACAGAGAGCCCTCCAGAATTTAGACACGAATTGGACACCTCTATCCGAGACGATCTGCGTAGGCAACCCGTGAAGACGAAAAATGTGTACAAAAAATTGTTTAGCCAACTGAGGCGCTGAAGGAAGACCAGGAAGAGGGATGAAATGTGCCATTTTGGAGAATCGATCAACGACCACCCAAATAACAGTGTTGCCACGGGAAGGGGGTAAATCAGTAATAAAATCCATACCAATCAGAGACCAAGGCTGTTCGGGGACAGGCAGGGGATGAAGAAAACCAGCGGGCTTCTGGCGAGGAGTCTTATCCCGGGCACAGATAGTGCAGGTTCGCACAAAGTCCACAACATCCGTCTCCAGAGTCGGCCACCAATAGAAGCGGGAGATGAGTTGCAGAGATTTCTTGATGCCCACATGACCTGCGAGATGGGAGGAGTGACCCCATTTGAGGATTCCGAGGCGTTGGCGTGGAGAAACAAAGGTCTTTCCTGGAGGAGTTTGCCTGATGAAGGCAGGAGAAGTGGAGATCAGGCAGTCAGGTGGAATGATGTGTTGCGGAGAGAGTTCAACTTCTGAGGCATCCGAGGAACGAGAGAGAGCATCGGCCCTAATGTTCTTATCGGCAGGACGAAAGTGAATCTCAAAATTAAACCGGGCAAAGAACAGAGACCACCGGGCCTGGCGAGGATTCAGCCGTTGGGCAGACTGGAGGTAGGAGAGGTTCTTGTGGTCGGTGAAAATAATAACTGGAAATCTTGATCCCTCCAGCAGATGCCTCCATTCCTCAAGTGCTAATTTAATGGCTAGAAGCTCTCGATCCCCGATGGAGTAGTTCCTCTCCGCCGGAGAGAAGGTCCTAGAAAAAAAACCACAAGTGACGGCATGCCCGGAAGAATTTTTCTGTAGAAGAACAGCTCCAGCTCCCACTGAGGAGGCATCAACCTCCAGTAGGAAGGGTTTGGAAGGGTCAGGTCTGGAGAGCACGGGAGCCGAAGAAAAGGCAGACTTGAGTCGTTTAAAGGCGTCTTCCGCTTGAGGAGGCCAGGACTTGGGATCGGCATTTTTTTTGGTTAAAGCCACGATAGGAGCCACAAGGGTAGAAAAATGTGGAATAAATTGCCTGTAATAATTGGCGAACCCCAAAAAGCGTTGGATAGCACGGAGTCCGGAGGGGCGTGGCCAATCTAAGACGGCAGAGAGTTTGTCTGGATCCATTTGTAGTCCCTGGCCAGAGACCAAATATCCTAGAAAAGGAAGAGATTGGCATTCAAACAGACATTTCTCAATTTTAGCATAGAGTTGATTGTCACGAAGTCTCTGAAGAACCATACGGACATGCTGGCGGTGTTCTTCTAGATTGGCCGAAAAAATTAGGATATCATCCAGATATACAACAACACAGGAGTATAACAGATCACGAAAAATTTCATTAACAAAGTCTTGGAAGACAGCAGGGGCGTTGCACAGGCCAAAGGGCATGACCAGATACTCAAAGTGTCCATCTCTGGTGTTAAATGCTGTTTTCCACTCATCCCCCTCTCTGATGCGGATGAGGTTATAGGCGCCTCTTAAGTCCAATTTAGTAAAGATGTGGGCACCTTGGAGGCGATCAAAGAGTTCAGAGATGAGGGGTAGGGGGTAGCGGTTCTTAACCGTGATTTTATTAAGACCGCGGTAGTCAATGCAAGGACGTAGGGAGCCATCTTTTTTGGACACAAAGAAAAATCCGGCTCCGGCAGGAGAGGAGGATTTACGGATAAAGCCCTTTTTTAAATTTTCCTGGACGTATTCAGACATGGCAAGAGTCTCTGGGGCAGAGAGAGGATAAATTCTGCCCCGGGGTGGAGTAGTGCCCGGGAGGAGGTCGATAGGACAATCATAAGGCCTGTGAGGAGGTAGAGTCTCCGCTTGTTTTTTGCAGAAAACATCCGCGAAGTCCATATAGGCCTTAGGGAGACCGGTTACTGGAGGAACCACAGAGTCACGGCAAGGGTTACTGGGAACCGGTTTTAGACAGTCCTTGGAACAAGAGGGCCCCCAACTCTTGATCTCCCCAGTGGACCAATCCAGGGTTGGGGAATGAAGTTGAAGCCAGGGAAGTCCAAGGAGAATTTCCGAGGTGCAATTGGGGAGGACCAAAAGTTCAATCCTCTCGTGATGAGATCCGATGCTCATTAGAAGGGGCTCCGTGCGGAAACGTATGGTACAGTCCAATCTTTCATTGTTTACACAATTGATGTAAAGGGGTCTGGCGAGACTGGTCACTGGGATGTTGAACCTGTTGACGAGAGAGGCCAAAATAAAATTTCCTGCAGATCCAGAGTCCAAGAAGGCCACAGTAGAGAAGGAGAAGGCAGAGGCAGACATCCGCACAGGCACAGTAAGACGTGGAGAAGCAGAGTAGACATCAAGGATTGTCTCACCTTTGTGCGGAGTCAGCGTACGTCTTTCCAGGCGGGGAGGACGGATAGGACAATCCCTCAGGAAGTGTTCGGTACTAGCACAGTACAGGCAGAGGTTCTCCATGCGGCGTCGTGTCCTCTCTTGAGGTGTCAGGCGAGACCGGTCGACCTGCATAGCCTCCACGGCGGGAGGCACAGGAACAGATTGCAGGGGACCAGAGGAGAGAGGAGCCGAGGAGAAGAAACGCCTCGTGCGAACAGAGTCCATATCTTGGCGGAGCTCCTGACGCCTTTCGGAAAAACGCATGTCAATGCGAGTGGCTAGGTGAATAAGTTCATGAAGATTAGCAGGCATTTCTCGTGCGGCCAGAACATCTTTAATGTTGCTGGATAGGCCTTTTTTAAAGGTCGCGCAGAGGGCCTCATTGTTCCAGGATAATTCTGAAGCAAGAGTACGGAATTGTACGGCATACTCGCCAACGGAAGAATTACCCTGGACCAGGTTCAACAGGGCAGTCTCAGCAGAAGAGGCTCGGGCAGGTTCCTCAAAGACACTTCGGATTTCCGAGAAGAAGGAGTGTACGGAGGCAGTGACGGGGTCATTGCGGTCCCAGAGCGGTGTGGCCCAAGACAGGGCTTTTCCAGACAGAAGGCTGACTACGAAAGCCACCTTAGACCTTTCAGTGGGAAACAGGTCCGACATCATCTCCAGATGCAGGGAACATTGGGAAAGAAAGCCACGGCAAAACTTAGAGTCCCCATCAAATTTATCCGGCAAGGATAGGCGTAGACCAGGAGCGGCCACTCGCTGCGGAGGAGGTGCAGGAGATGACTGCTGAAGCTGTGGTAGTAACTGCTGTAGCATAACGGTCAGTTGAGACAGCTGTTGGCCTTGTTGCGCTATCTGTTGTGACTGCTGGGCGACCACCGTGGTGAGGTCAGCGACAACTGGCAGAGGAACTTCAGCGGGATCCATGGCCGGATCTACTGTCACGATGCCGGCTGGCAGGTAGTGGATCCTCTGTGCCAGAGAGGGATTGGCGTGGACCGTGCTAGTGGACCGGTTCTAAGTCACTACTGGTTTTCACCAGAGCCCGCCGCAAAGCGGGATGGTCTTGCTGCGGCGGTAGTGACCAGGTCGTATCCACTAGCAACGGCTCACCTCTCAGGCTGCTGAAGATAGGCGCGGTACAAGGGAGTAGACAGAAGCAAGGTCGGACGTAGCAGAAGGTCGGGGCAGGCAGCAAGGATCGTAGTCAGGGGCAACGGCAGGAGGTCTGGAACACAGGCTAGGAACACACAAGGAAACGCTTTCACTGGCACAATGGCAACAAGATCCGGCAAGGAAGTGCAGGGGAAGTGAGGTGATATAGGGAAGTGCACAGGTGAAGACACTAATTGGAATCACTGCGCCAATCAGCGGCGCAGTGGCCCTTTAAATCGCAAAGACCCGGCGCGCGCGCGCCCTAGGGAGCGGGGCCGCGCGCGCCGGGACAGGACCGAGGGAGAGCGAGTCAGGTACGGGAGCCGGGGTGCGCATCGCGAGCGGGCGCTACCCGCATCGCGAATCGCATCCCGGCTGGAAGCGGAATCGCAGCGCCCCGGGTCAGTGGATCTGACCGGAGCGCTGCAGCGGGGAGAGTGTAGCGAGCGCTCCGGGGAGGAGCGGGGACCCGGAGCGCTCGGCGTAACAAGCACTATGTGCGCGCGGGCTGCAGTGGTCTCTAAATAAAGGGCATCCAGCAGTTCAAAATGATAATGAATCAAATGATGGCAATAATAATAATCTTTGTAGTTATTGTGCAATAGCGTTTATGCTGTGGTAAGCTAAGATAGCTTGCCACAGCATAAACGCTATTGCACAATAACTACAAAGATTATTATTATTGCCATCATTTGATTCATTATCATTTTGAACTGCTGGATGCCCTTTATTTGGAGACCACTGCAGCCCGCGCGCACATAGTGCCGCGTTCACACACATGGAACGCTCTCTTCAATCCATCCTCACAGCCCCGGTTTACCTACGTGAGTCCCGGACATCTCATCCACAGGCCGGACGCCTGCCGTGCCAGCCCGGGACCCACGAACCACCGGAGAACCACTCACCCATCACACAGACGGGCTCACACAGGACGAAGCCTTCCCCAGCACAGGACGTAGTCGTGATAGCCGTACCAGCCGTGCCAGACGAAACAGTAACCTATCCTGCAGTTGGTGAATGGTGCTGTGCACCGTTGATTATTACAAGCTATACACAATCAGTACGCTTCCAAGTTACCGTCATAATCGGCACTATATCACCAACGAACTATACCTATGAACTGTATCCACTGAACTGCATCCACTTAATATAATTTCACGAACTATATCATATGGATCTAATACACCAAATGGACTAAGTGCAATCAGCGAGTGAGAATAATTTCTTTATTTAGCATATCTATCCTAAGCGATATTTTATTAATGCTAGTGATACTTTCAACTTTTTAATTATATTTTAATACTTATTTTTGATATTAATTAGTATTTCCGTTCACCCCACGCAAGGGCCCTGCTAAAGGTGACGACATACACCAATTGCTATAAATAAATTTGCATTAATTTATACCATCTGTCCTATCTCTTTATTCTTCACTATATTTACTTTATTCCACTCTATATCTGCAGTACTTTTGAGGACTGGTATCTATAAACATATTTTATATTTATAACACGTACACTATAGTTATAGGCCTTTTTGGGTGAAGGTAACACCGTTAACCTCAAGTACTATCTCTATCCTAGGTGAGCTACACACACCACATATTCTATAAAAATATAATATTAATGATCCCCTACAGTGAACGTCGTAAAATTTTTAAAAAAAAGTTCCAAATTTCTGCTTTCCCATCAAACTGCAAAATTTTTTTTATAAAAATGATCAAAAAGTCACATATATGCAAATGGTACTAAATGGTGCTAAAACAAACTACAGATAATGACACAAAAAATTAACCCTTACGCATCCAGGAAAAATAAGAGAGTTACAGGTGGTTAAAATAGGACAATTTTGAAACGTACTGATTTTGTAAAAAAAACAGTTTGAGATTTTTAAAAGCAGTAAAATAATAGAAATGTATGAAACCATAGGTATCATTTTAATTGTTTTTACCCAGAGAATAAAGAAAACATGTAATTGTTACCATAAATTGTACAGCATGAAAACGAAACCCCCCAAATTTGCAAAATTATGATTTTTTGGGGGGGTTTACCATACATTTTAGGGTAAAATGAGTGATGTCATTACAAGATACAACTGGTCATGCAAAAAACAAGCCCTCATATGGGTCTGGGAATGGAAATATAAAAGAGTTATGGATTTTAGAAGTCAAGGAGGAAAAAACAAAAACACAAAAATAATTGGCTGTGTCCTTAAGGTCAAAATGGGCTGTGTCCTTAAGGGGTTAAACTGATATGAACGGACACTGTGGGGCAAATTTATAAACTAAGTACACCAGTGTTTTGCCAAGTGGGCGTGGCTTAGTGAAAAGTGACATGGCTTAGCAGAAAGGTGCGTGGCCTGCAAACAGGCATAAGTTTTAGTTTAAATCTATACCAGGGCCAGAGATTGCCTCTTATTAAATTTGGCATATCTAAAGTTAGCAGTAATTTACTTAATACCTGCATTGTGATGGGTCTTAGCATATTAGGCTGCGTTCACATATGTCTGGCATCCAGCATAGGCAAACTTAGCCTAGATCTGGATGGAACTGATGCCACAACTGATGACAAGTTGTCATCAGTTGTATGGCATCCGGCATCCATTGTTTCTGGATGCCGAACAGGGGAACCCTGTCTGGTCTTGTCCGGCATGTCCAACCATCCGGCATGCAAGCCAGAGGGAAACTGTTCCGGACAACTGATATATGTGAACCCAACCTTACTTAGTGTTTTTTGCTTAACGCCTTAATGGACGTAAATGTACTTCATGGTGCGGTGGTGCTTAATGCACCATGACGTAAATTTATGCATGTCATTTTTACCATAAAGTGTTTAGCGTAAAAACAAAACCTGCGGTTTTCTTTTTCCACATAAATAAAAAATTTTTGGTTGCACTGTACATTTTATGGTAAAATAAGGGATGTCATTACAAAGTAAAATTGGTGATGCAAAAAACAAGCCCTCATATGGATCTGTGGATGGAAATATAAAAGAGTTATCATTTTTAGAAGGCGAGGAGGAAAAAACAAAAATCAAAAATAAAATTGTCCTGGTCCTTAAAGGGGAACGCAGGTGGAAAACTTTTTTTTTTTTTATCAACTGGTGCCAGAAAGTTAAACAGATTTGTAAATTACTTCTATTAAAAAAATCTTAATCCTTCCAGTACTTATTCGCTGCTAAATACTACAGAGGAAATTATTTTCTTTTTGGAACACAGTGCTCTCTGCTGACATCATGACCACAGTGCTCTCTGCTAACACCTCTGTCCATTTTAAGAACTGTCCAGAGCAGCATATGTTTCTATGGGGATTTTCTCCTAATCTGGACAGTTCTTTAAATGGACAGAGGTGTCAGCAGAGAGCACTGTGTTGCAAAAAGAAAAGAATTTCCTCTGTAATTTTCAGCAGCTAATAAGTACTGGAAAGATTATTATTTTTTTAATAGAAGTAATTTACAAATCTGTTTACCTTTCTGGTACCAGTTGATTAAAAAAAAGTTTTCCACCGGAGTACCCTTTAAGGCCAAAATGGGCCTGGTCCTTAAGGGGTTGCCTGTTATAGTGCTGCAAAGGAATCGGACACATTTTGCTAGGTTTTGCCAAAGATGACAGCTGATCAGTATGACTGGTTGTTGATCCAGGGATGTATTTCAATTGCCAGATCTGAGTCGGGAAGGAATTTCTCTCCTTAAAACGAAGAAAATTGACTCTACCCCATGTTTGTTTTTTGTTTTGTGTTTTTTTTTCCTTCCTCTGGATCAACACAGCCTATATTATTATGTGTATTACCTGCCATTGAAGCGGATTTCTTAATACTGATCTAAATGCTATATTCTAAAAATATCGAATCATTTCTAGCCACATGTGCCCCCACACATGTCAAGCGATTCTGGATCACAGGCAATAAGTGATGGTAAAGTAAATCATTTCTGCAGGCCAGGCGGGGGAAGGCTGCAGGAGGCATTCCCCCATTCAGCCTGTCTGGCAATCCAGCATCCAATGATGAAGGATTACTCTAAACTGTCCCATTCAAATTAAAGTGATCAGAATACCAGTTTCCCTGAGCCAGATCACCGGACCAATGTGAGGGCAGCCTTAGAAATGTAAAATTAAATATTCTTATATGAAAAGCAAAAGGTCATACCTGTGGAGAGAAAGACGCAAAAAGTAACAAGAAATGTAGTTTAATGTTTTGAGTGTATAAAGGGGATATCCAGAATAAAAAAAACATAGAAGCCTTCTTTAAAAAGCAGTGTTGGTATTACAACTAGTGATGAGCGGCAGGAGCCATATTAGAATTTGTGA
The DNA here is from genome assembly GCF_029499605.1 of Hyla sarda. Taxonomy (NCBI): domain Eukaryota; kingdom Metazoa; phylum Chordata; class Amphibia; order Anura; family Hylidae; genus Hyla; species Hyla sarda. The sequence continues at coordinate 87,933,074 of NC_079189.1, forward strand.
TATTTTGCAAATATATTGACGATTATTCATCCTATGTTCGTGAAATTTGCATATTCGCTATGATCGTCTATTTTTTTTCATGCAAAAATTTGCATAAAAATTTGCATGTGAAGTAAAGAAAAACGAATATTCGTCATTATGACTATATAGAGCAATATCATTTAAATATTCGCTAAATCGTGAAGTGCAGATATTCGTGATAAAAATTTGCATTACGAATATTCCTGCTCAACACTAATTACAACCCCAGTAGTAGACAAATGGTGGCACAGCTTCCCGATATTGTACTTGAGACAAGTCCACTTAGTAAAGTCCACTTCAGGGGAGGCAGTTAGATATAGTTGCAATACCAGGGGGTGCAGATTATGACTGGATTACAGGTAATAATACATGATGAAAGGCAGGAAAGAAAATCGCACTCACCCTCTGTAGTTGCAATGATGAGGTTTTATTTTTCCAAGATGTTCATAAGGAAAAACAAGGCATGAGGTGTGGAGGGTTCCGAGACAAACAACAAGTTTCACACCTGAACGGTGCTTCCTCTGGTTTGAGAACCAGAGGAAGCACCGTTCAGGTGTGAAACTTGTTGTTTATCTCAGAACCCTCCACACCTCATGCCTTGTTTTTCCTTATGAACATCTTGGAAAAATAAAACCTCATCATTGCAACTACAGAGGGTGAGTGCGATTTTCTTTCCTGCCTTTCACCGTGTACTAATTACAACCTGGTTCCATTCAATGGAACTAAAATGCAATACCACACACAAACTTAGGTCAAAAGAGGCACTGTTTATGAAAAAAGGCAACAATTTTTTTCTAATTGTAGATAAATCCTTAGCATCACAGGTCTGATCTTATAAGGGACATAACTGATCCATTCTGATCACCTGGGGATGTTGGCATGAGACCGACAAGTGCACTTTTTCTCGTTCTTGTTCTGAAGCACCACTAGGAAAAAAAAACACACTGCAGTGCTTTACAATGATTGTCCTTTACAAATACACTAATACATAACCTAAATTGGCTAAACTTTTAATACAGCAGCTTATAGGAGGAGCTGCTCATGTTATTCATATGCATGTTGGAGGTCCTCTGATCTGGATATATGTGAGATGAATTAGCGGTCATGGGGGCAGCCATTGTTCTTTAGTAATCCTAATGAAAAACACTACAGCCCTACTCTTCTCATGCTTAAATTCTTGCTTACAGGGGACAATGTAGAAGCTGGAGATAAGACTTTAGGTTTATTAATCCTCTAAGGAGCTAAACCAGTTTGCTGCATTTCAATATTTCTTTAGTATTCTGCAAATAAAATGTATCATTATCTTCATGATTTATTTTGTATAGTTGCTTCATGTCTTTATGCAAAATGTTTTACAACTATTCTATGTGCTATATAAAGATATGTGCAATAATTTAATTGGGAAATATTACTTCCAGTTTACAAACACTATGTAGATCAAAACCAGCACTGTGTATAGACTCCAGATTTAATTGGGTGCTCTGTGTCTTAAAGGGGTAATCCGTTGTAAACATCTTATCCCCTATCCAAAGGAACTCCACTGCAGCACCCCTGTCATTCGGTGCATGGAACGAACTCCGCTCCTTGCCCTATGACTGCCACACGGCTGCCACACCCCCTTCATTCATGTCTATGGGAGAAGGCATGAGCGCTATGTCCTAGCCGTCACGCCCCCTCCCATAGACATGAATGGAGGGGGCATGGCGTTATGTCACGAACACTGAAGCTTTAAAGGGGTACTCCGGCGGAAGACGTTTTTTTTTAAATCAACTGGTGCCAGAAAGTTAAACAGATTTGTAAATTACAAATCTAAAGTAGTAAAAATCAGATCTAAAAACGGGGCTTATATGAATAAGAATTATAAATATTAATGTAATAATTCAATGAGAACAATTGTGGTGTGAAGAGATTACCTGTTTTTTATTTACATGATATAATAGGATATACAAGATAGTACAAGATTTTGATAGATGTTCAACATCTGGAAAAATTTTTATTTGTATTACTAATAGAGTAGCAGCTGTTGCATAAAAATTATATGATCTGTAGTAGTATAGAATTACCTTTTAACTAATTGGAGAAATGTTAGTCCAATGGTCACAGGATTTTTACATCCAGATGAGACAGGCTGCTGGTAAGGTGCAACGTGCTGGAGACCAGGTAAAGTGCAATGTGCTGTAGATAAACTATAAGGGTATATCTAGATTAGTCATAGGTGACTGAAATTAGGATGTACTATGGCTTCTCTAGAATTGTTACCTGTTCTTGGGCATGGTCTTTTAAGTCCGATGATCGCAAAGGATATATTGAAAGTGCGACGTGCTGCAGATATAAAGTGCAAACGTGCTGTAAACCTGGTAAGGTGCAATGTGCTGCGGGCAGAGCAATATGACAGGTATTGATAATATGTAAATGAGGAGACAATGTATGTATATTGTTTGGACAATAGTCACAAGAGGTTTAGCATTCTCTAAAAGGAAAGTGACTCGGGTACAGAGTATATTACTGTGAATTGTGGTCGTACCTCATTTTTTCTGTGATTAGCCGCTCCGGAAAGATGCACATATGTGTCTGATGTGAGGGTATCGGGAGTAAACGGGAGACAGCCCCTGCTGGTGGCGTTTCTAACGTTGTCTTTCCCGCTGGATTCCAGTAGATTCCGGTGAATCCGCGGTCTCTGCCAGTGACGTCACTACAGATAGCAGAGGAGGACACAATTCCTATTCCTGGATGAATAAAAACCACTTATTTCACATCTATATGGAGTGCTGCTTCTCTACTTTTGGATAACTTCCAGTTTACAAGATGCCTTTTCAACTCCAGTTGCAGCATGTTTTAGTTGTGGTATTTTTGTGATTTCTCCCCCCCCCCCCCCCCAAGACCCACTTTGATTTAAGCATTGTGGCATATGTTGCAAACATGTACATAAACACATAAGATCCTAATCGAACATGTCGAACATGTCCAACAGCCGTAACTGCTCATTAACTTGCTCAGTTCAGAAACCGAAACCAAGACAAACGGCAGATATAAATTTAAAAAAACGAACAAGACTAGGCATGGAAAGAGTATACAGCAGAAACCAGAAAATGCAGGGGATGAATAGATGAACTGAATGTAAACAGATCAGGAAAAGAGAACACTGTACACCCTGAGACACAGAACAGAAACAAACTGGACACCCCACTCAACAAAAGGAGTAGACAGCAGTAATAATTCCAAATAGACTTCTAGCCAGCGGGCACACTCCAGCGTGTGATCAGGATACTGGCCTAGAAGGAAACATAAATATAACACACGGAGCACCAACATAAACGGATTAAGTAAACACTAGATCAGTGATCATGTGCTCTATGATCAGTGCATGTACTATAAACTCTAAAGATAAGCAATCATGAACTCTATAAAAAAACACATACAAGAAAACCAAACTGCATAACATAGAGCAGTGTTTCCCAACCTTTTTCGGGTCGGGGCACACCTCGGAAAAAAAAAAATCTGCGGGGCACCGCTACCGAGGTTGATGAGCAAAAAAGAGAAAAAACGCACTGCACTATATCTATTTATCAGTGGGTATGTAGTTTAAAGTGCTGCTTTATACAGCAACTCACCAATGACATCTTCTCTAATTTGCGTCGTTGCCTTCTCTTCTCCATCTGGTCCGGGCCATCATCACGATTTCTTCCACATGGATGACAGAGGGGTGTAGAAGAGTGTACATGGGTTCAGAAGGGTGTAGAGGAGTGTATATGGGGGACAGAGGGGTGTAGAAGAGTTTACATGGGTGACAGAGGGGTGTAGAGGAGTGTACATGGGTGACAGAGGGGTGTAGAGGAGTGTACATGGGTGATAGATGGGTGTACATGGGTGACAGAGGGGTGTAGAGGAGTGTAGAGAGGGGTGTAGGGAGGTGTACAAAGGTGACAGATGGGTGTAGAAGAGTGAACATGGGTGACAGGGGCATAGGGGGTGACAGAGGGGTGAATAGGGGGCTAACATGGGTGACAAGGATCTGGTCAGAGAGGTGGACAATGGAGGGTGAACATGGGTGACAGGGGTGACAGAGGGTTGGATGGAGGGGTGGACATGGATGACAGGAGGGTGGACATGGGAGACAGGTGGTCAGAGGGGTGGAAAAGGGTGACAAGGGGGTAAAAGAGGAACAGGAGTGACTGAGGGGTGGACTGGGGTGACAAAGGACAGAAGGGTGAACAGGAGGGTGGACATGGGTGACAGGGTAGACTACGGGGGTAGTCGGGGGGGGTAAACATGAGTGACGGGGATGCACAGGGGAGTGGACAAGGCGGACATGGATGACAGGAGGGTGAACATAGGTGACATGGGTGAATGGGGGGTGGACATGGGTGACAGGAGGGTGAACATGGGTTTGGACAGGGGTGACAGGGGGGTGGACATGGGTGACAGGAGGGTGAACAGGGGTGAAAGGGATGACAGGAGGGTGAACATGGGTGAACACGGATGACCGGAGGGTGAAAATGGGTGACAGGAGGGTGGACAGGGGTGTGAACATGGGTGACAGGAGGATGAACATGGGTGACAGGAGGGTGGACAGGGGTGACAGGAGGGTGGATGGGTGTGACAGGGGGTGAACATTGGTGAAAGGGGGGTGGACATGGGTTACAGGAGAGTGAACATGGGTGACCGGAGGGTGGACATGGGTGACAGGAGGGTGAACATGGGTGATGGAAGGGTGGACAGGGGTGACAGGAGGGTGGACAGGGGTGACGGGAGGGTGAACATGGGTGACAGGAGGGTGGACGGGGTGACAGGGAGGGTGAACATGGGTGACAGGAGGGTGGACTAGGGTGACGGGGGGTGGACAGGGGTGACGGGGGGTGGACAGGAGTGACGGGAGGTGGACATGGGTGACAGGGGGGGTGGACATGGGTGACAGGGGGGTGGACATAGGTGACAGGGGGGTGGACATGGGTGACAGGGGGGGTGGACATGGGTGACAGGGGGGGTGGACATGGGTGATGGGGGAGGTAGAGGGTGGACCTGGGTGACGGTGGTGGGGGGGTTTGGACAGGGTTGAGAAGGGGTAACAGAGGGGTGGAAAGGTGGAAAGGGTATGGTACCTTAAGAAAGCCCCCCCGCGCAGCTTGCAGGTCCACGGCAGACACGGGAGTCCAGCGCAGATGAAGCTTGTTCCGCCCCAGGGCACCATTTTCGGCTCACTGCGCTGCAAGGGAGAGGGGGTCGCAGGGGGGAGGGGGACGCAGTGGGACACAGGGGGGAGTGGGACACAGGGGGAGGGGGACACAGGGGAAATCCTGCGGCACCACGGGCAGTGCAGAACGGCACACACGTGTGCCGCGGCACTGAAGTTGGGAATCACTGACATAGAGGAACACAGGTCGGGATATTAGACAGGATATTTTTCAAGATACTAGACAAGATATATTTAAAATCAAACTCCACAGTGTGGAGGGGTAGAGGTCAGGATTCTCATAGTGTGAACACAGACTAAGAAACAAGGTCCAAGCAGAATGGACGATAATCCAAAAAACAGACAATTGTACATCAGACTAAAATCTACAATAAACAAGACTATTCACCATGGTTAAAAACTCACAAATATAAATACAAGGTGCATGATTGACCACTTAAGGACTCAGGGAGTACCTGTATGCTCTGAGTCCGCTCCCTTTGTATAATGCGGGGCCACACCATGGCCCCGTGTCATAGCGGGTCGGGCACAGCCTCTAACAAAGGCCGGGACCCATGGCTAATGGCGTGCGGCACTGATCGACGTGTTCAAAGTGAAATTAAACTGCTTCTGGCTAGCTCAGTTGGCTGTTCGGGACCGCCCAAACAGTTGGAACACACAAGGACTGCTCCCGGCTAGCTCATTTTGCCGTTTGTCCCGAACAGCTGGAACACACAAGGAGGGCCCCTACCTGCCTCCTGCTTGTTCAATTGCCGAATGACTGCACAGTGCCTGAGATCCAGGCATGAGCAGTCAAGCGGCAGAATCATTGATCAATGTTATCCTATGGGATAACAATGATCAATGGGGGCTATAACATTGCAAAAAAAAAAAAGTGAAAAAAAAAGTTAATAAAGATCATTTAACCCCTTCCCCCTTTTCCCATTTAAAAACTAAACAAAAAAAAAACTGTGTAAATAAAAATAAACATATGTGGTATCACTGCGTGTGTAAATGTCAGAATTATAAAAATATATCATTAATTAAACCGCACGGTCAATGGCGTACGCACAAACAAATTTCAAAGTCCAAAATAGCGTATTTTTGGTCACTTTTTATATCATGAAAAAATTAATAAAAAGTGATCACAGATGGTACCGCTAAAAACTTCAGATCATGGTGCAAAAAATTAGCCCTCAAACTGCCCCATACGCGACAAAATAAAAAAGTTATAGGGGTCAGAAGATGACAATTTTAAATGTATACATTTTTGTGCATGTAGATATGATTTTTTTCAGAAGTATGACAAAAGCAAACCTATATAAGTAGGGTATCATTTTAACCCCTTAAGGACTCAGCCCATTTTGGCCTTAAGGACTCTTAAGGACAATTTAATTTTTAAGTTTTCATTTTTTCCTCCTCGCCTTCTAAAAATCATAACTCTTTTATATTTTCATCCACAGACTAGTATGAGGGCTTGTTTTTTGCGCGACCAGTTGTCCTTTGTAATGACATCACTCATTATATCATAAAATGTATGGCGCAACCAAAAAACACTATTTTTGTGGGGAAATTAAAACGAAAAACGCAATTTTGCTAATTTTGGAAGGTTTCGTTTTCACGCTGTACAATTTATAGTAAAAATGACATGTGTTCTTTATTCTGAGGGTCAATACGATTAAAATGATACCCATTATTACATACTTTTATATTATTGTTGCGCTTAAAAAAAATCACAAACTTTTTAACCAAATTAGTACCTTTATAATCCCTTTATTTTGATGACCTCTAACTTTTTTATTTTTCCGTATAAGCGGCGGTATGGGGGCTCATTTTTTGCGCCATGATCTGTAATTTTTTTTGATACCCCATTTGCATATAAAAAACTTTTAATACATTTTTTATAATTTTTTTAAATAAAATGTATTAAAAAAGTAGGAATTTTGGACTTTTTTTTTTTTCGTTCACCGTACGGGATCATTAACACCGTTCACCGTACGGGATCATTAACATTTTCTTTTAATAGTTCGGACATTTACGCACGCGGCGATACCAAATATGTCTATAAAAAATGTTTTTTACGCTTTTTGGGGGTAAAATAGGAAAAAACGGACGTTTTACTTTTTTATTGGGGGAGGGGATTTTTCACTTTTTTTTTTACTTTTACTTTTACATTTTTTTTTTACACTTGAATAGTCCCCATAGGGGACTATTCATAGCAATACCATGATTGCTAATACTGATCTGTTCTATGTATAGGACATAGAACAGATCAGTATTATCGGTCATCTTCTGCTCTGGTCTGCTCGATCCCAGACCAGAGCAGGAGACGCCGGGAGCCAGACAGAGGAAGGAGAGGGGACCTCCGTGCGGCGTTATGAATGATTGGATCCCCGCAGCAGCGCTGCGGGCGATCCGATCATTCATTCAAATCGCGCACTGCCGCAGATGCCGGGATCTGTATTGATCCCGGCACCTGAGGGGTTAATGGCGGATGCCCGCGAGATCGCGGGCATCGGCCATTGCCGGCGGGTCCCTGGCTGCGATCAGCAGCCGGGATCAGCCGTGCATGACACGGGCATCGCTCCGATGCCCGCGGTTATGCACAGGACGTAAATGTACATCCTGGTGAGTTAAGTACCACCTCACCAGGACGTACATTTACGTCCTGCGTCCTTAAGGGGTTAATCATATGGACCTACAGAATGAAGGGAAGTTGTCATTTTAACAGAAAAATGTACTGCGAAGAAACCGAAGCCTCTAAAAGTTACAAAATTGCATTTTTTATTCAATTTTGTCGCACAATGATTTTTTTTCCATTACGCCGTAGTTTTTTGGATAAAATGACTGATGTCATTACAAAGTAGAATTGGTGGTGCAAAGAATAAGCCACATATGGATTTTTAGTTGCAAAATTGAAAGAATTATGATTTTTTAAATGTAAGGAGGGAAAAAAACGAAAGTGCAAAAATGGAAAAACCCTGAGTCCTTAAAGGGTTAAAGCAGACATGGTCAGAATTGCACAAATCACCAGCAACCAGAGTGCAGCAGATCTAGGGTTTTAAAGCCATACCCAAGCTGCAATAGGATGAGAACCTTAAAGGGGTACTCCGGTGAAAACCTTTTTTTCTTTTAAATCGACTGGTGGCAGAAAGTTAAACATATTTGTAAATTAAGAATGAATTATATTTGTGTATCGGCGCACATAAAAGGAACACCCATATGGGAATAAACTTACTAAGTGCAGTTGATTTATTGGTATCTGTATAGGATAGGAAGATTCTGATGAGTGAGCTGGTATTAGTTTCGTTCACTAGGCAGAGAAATGAAAAAACGGCTTTTAAGTGAACAATCTGGATACTGTGTCTGTGTCATAGACTTGTATCAATTTTGTACTACTAAATACTGTAGCAAGAAAACTTACTTATATCTTATTAGAGTTGATCTATGATGAAAGTGGGGGCCGTCCCCCCACCACAATGAACGGAGTTGACGGGACAGTCCTGTCTCAATCACTATATGTATTTGTAAAATAAATATGATTACGTGATTTTTATATAATAAATACAATGTGCTTACATGCAAACGATAATGGCAAGGTGTAAGACTGTATATGGTACTATGTCATAGACGCTACAAGTGGTCAAAGGTACCTGTAGTTTTAATGCCGGTTTGCACAGATTGATCCACGGAGCGTTGTTTGTCCTGAGTTGCGGTGAAGGGTGCCAGTATGCACGATGCAATCCACGGAGCGTTGTTCGTCCTGGGGTACGGTGTGGGTACTACACAAAGTCCCTCCAGGAGCTCCCAGAGAGGAGGTAAGGAAGACAGTCCAGGTGGACAGCGGGTAAAGGCTCCGGGAGATCTGCTCCTGCCGTGAGCGTCTCACCGGTGCGACCACGCTGTGATAGTTTGCACAGAGATCTGATTACTGAACGTGACGTCACGATTACAGCTTACAGATGATTTCTGATTACAGATGATTTTTTGGCTCCTGCGCCTTGCTGTAGCTGTAATTGTGACGTCACGTTCAATAATCAGATCTCTGTGCAAACTATCACAGCGTGGTCGCACCGGTGAGACGCTCACGGCAGGAGCAGATCTCCCGGAGCCTTCACCCGCTGTCCACCTGGACTGTCTTCCTTACCTCCTCTCTGGGAGCTCCTGGAGGGACTTTGTGTAGTACCCACACCGTACCCCAGGACGAACAACGCTCCATGGATTGCATCGTGCATACTGGCAACCTTCATCGCAACTCAGGACAAACAACGCTCCGTGGATCAATCTGTGCAAACCGGCATTAAAACTACAGGTACCTTTGACCACTTGTAGCGTCTATGACATAGTACCATATACAGTCTTACACCTTGCCATTATCGTTTGCATGTAAGCACATTGTATTTATTACATACAAATCACGTAATCATATTTATTTTACAAATACATATAGTGATTGAGACAGAACTGTCCCTGTACTGTAAGTTTATTCCCATATGGGTGTTCCTTTTATGTGCGTGTTACGCCGAGCGCTCCGGGTTCCCGCTCCTCCCCGGAGCGCTCGCTACACTCTCGCTCCCGCAGCGCCCCGGTCAGATCCACTGACCGGGTGCGCTGCGATTCCGCCTCCAGCCGGGATGCGATTCGCGATGCGGGTGGCGCCCGCTCGCGATGCGCACCCCGGCTCCCGTACCTGACTCGCTCTCCGTCGGTCCTGTCCCGGCGCGCGCGGCCCCGCTCCCTAGGGCGCGCGCGCGCCGGGTCTCTGCGATTTAAAGGGCCACTGCGCCGCTGATTGGCGCAGTGGTTCTAATCAGTGTGTTCACCTGTGCACTCCCTATGTATACCTCACTTCCCCTGCACTCCCTCGCCGGATCTTGTTGCCATTGTGCCAGTGAAAGCGTTCCCTTGTATGTTCCTAGCCTGTGTTCCAGACCTCCTGCCGTTGCCCCTGACTACGATCCTTGCTGCCTGCCCCGACCTTCTGCTACGTCCGACCTTGCTTCTGTCTACTCCCTTGTACCGCGCCTATCTTCAGCAGTCAGAGAGGTTGAGCCGTTGCTAGTGGATACGACCTGGTCACTACCGCCGCAGCAAGACCATCCCGCTTTGCGGCGGGCTCTGGTGAATACCAGTAGTGACTTAGAACCGGTCCACTAGCACGGTCCACGCCAATCCCTCTCTGGCACAGAGGATCCACCTCCTGCCAGCCGGCATCGTGACAGTAGATCCGGCCATGGATCCCGCTGAAGTTCCTCTGCCAGTTGTCGCCGACCTCACCACGGTGGTCGCCCAGCAGTCACAACAGATAGCGCAACAAGGCCACCAGCTGTCTCAACTGACCGTGATGCTACAGCAGCTACTACCACAGCTTCAGCAATCATCTCCTCCGCCAGCTCCTGCACCTCCTCCGCAGCGAGTGGCCGCCTCAGGCCTACGACTATCCTTGCCAGATAAATTTGATGGGGACTCTAAGTTTTGCCGTGGCTTTCTTTCACAATGTTCCCTGCACTTGGAGATGATGTCGGACCAGTTTCCTACTGAAAGGTCTAAGGTGGCTTTCGTAGTCAGCCTTCTGTCTGGAAAAGCTCTGTCATGGGCCACACCGCTCTGGGACCGCAATGACCCCGTCACTGCCTCTGTACACTCCTTCTTCTCGGAAATTCGAAGTGTCTTTGAGGAACCTGCCCGAGCCTCTTCTGCTGAGACTGCCCTGCTGAACCTGGTCCAGGGTAATTCTTCCGTTGGCGAGTACGCCGTGCAATTCCGTACTCTTGCTTCAGAACTTTCCTGGAATAATGAGGCCCTCTGCGCGACCTTTAAAAAAGGCCTATCCAGCAACATTAAAGATGTTCTGGCCGCACGAGAAATTCCTGCTAACCTACATGAACTCATTCATCTAGCCACTCGCATTGACAGCTCCGCCAGGATATGGACTTTGTTCGCACGAGGCGTTTTTTCTCCCCGGCTCCTCTCTCCTCTGGTCCTCTGCAATCCGTTCCTGTGCCTCCCGCCGTGGAGGCTATGCAAGTTGACCGGTCTCGCCTGACACCTCAAGAGAGGACACGACGCCGCATGGTGAATCTCTGCCTGTACTGTGCCGGTACCGAACACTTCCTGAAGGATTGTCCTATCCGTCCTCCCCGCCTGGAAAGACGTACGCTGACTCCGCACAGAGGTGAAACAGTCCTTGATGTCAACTCTGCTTCTCCACGTCTTACTGTGCCTGTGCGGATATCTGCCTCTACCTTCTCCTTCTCCACTAAGGCCTTCTTGGACTCCGGATCTGCAGGAAACTTTATTTTGGCCTCTCTCATCAACAGGTTCAACATCCCAGTGACCAGTCTCGCCAGACCTCTCTACATCAATTGCGTTAACAATGAAAGATTGGACTTTGCCGTGCGTTACCGCACGGAACCCCTCCTAATGTGCATCGGACCTCACCACGAAAAAATTGAGTTTTTGGTCCTCTCCAATTGCACTTCCGAAATTCTCCTTGGACTACCCTGGCTTCAACACCATTCCCCAACCCTGGATTGGTCCACAGGGGAGATCAAGAGTTGGGGTCCCTCTTGTTTCAAGGACTGCCTTAAACCGGTTACCAGTACTCCTTGCCGTGACCCTGTGGTTCCCCCTGTAACCGGTCTCCCTAAGGCCTATATGGACTTTGCGGATGTTTTTTGCAAAAAATAAACTGAGACTCTACCTCCTCACAGGCCTTATGACTGTCCTATTGACCTCCTCCCGGGCACTACTCCACCCCGGGGCAGAATTTATCCTCTCTCTGCCCCAGAGACTCTTGCTATGTCTGAGTACATCCAGGAAAATTTAAAAAAGGGCTTTATCCGCAAATCCTCCTCTCCTGCCGGAGCCGGATTTTTCTTTGTGTCCAAAAAAGATGGCTCCCTACGTCCTTGCATTGACTACCGCGGTCTTAATAAAATCACGGTAAAGAACCGCTACCCTCTACCTCTCATCTCTGAACTCTTTGATCGCCTCCAAGGTGCCCACATCTTTACCAAACTGGACTTAAGAGGTGCTTCTAATCTCATCCGCATCAGAGAGGGGGATGAATGGAAAACGGCATTTAACACTAGAGATGGACACTTTGAGTATCTGGTCATGCCCTTTGGCCTGTGCAACGCCCCTGCCGTCTTCCAAGACTTTGTTAATGAAATTTTTCGTGATCTCTTATATTCCTGTGTTGTTGTGTATCTGGACGATATCCTGATTTTTTCTGCCAACCTAGAGGAACACCGCCAGCATGTCCGCATGGTTCTTCAGAGACTTCGTGACAATCAACTTTATGCCAAAATGGAGAAATGTCTGTTTGAATGTCAATCTCTTCCTTTCCTAGGATACTTGGTCTCTGGCCAGGGACTACAAATGGATCCAGACAAACTCTCTGCCGTCTTAGATTGGCCACGCCCCTCCGGACTCCGTGCTATCCAACGTTTTTTGGGGTTCGCCAATTATTACAGACAATTTATTCCACATTTTTCTACCATTGTGGCTCCTATCGTGGCTTTAACCAAAAAGAATGCCAATCCTAAGTCATGGCCTCCTCAAGCGGAAGACGCCTTTAAACAGCTCAAGTCTGCCTTTTCTTCAGCTCCCGTGCTCTCCAGACCTGACCCATCTAAACCCTTCCTATTGGAGGTTGATGCCTCCTCAGTAGGAGCTGGAGCGGTCCTTCTACAAAAAAATTCTTCCGGGCATGCTGTTACTTGTGGTTTTTTTTCTAAGACCTTCTCTCCGGCGGAGAGGAACTACTCCATCGGGGATCGAGAGCTACTAGCCATTAAATTAGCACTTGAGGAATGGAGGCATCTGCTGGAGGGATCAAGATTTCCAGTTATTATTTACACCGATCACAAGAACCTCTCCTATCTCCAGTCTGCCCAACGGCTGAATCCTCGCCAGGCCAGGTGGTCTCTGTTCTTTGCCCGATTTAATTTTGAAATTCACTTTCGGCCTGCCGATAAGAACATTAGGGCCGATGCTCTCTCTCGTTCCTCGGATGCCTCGGAAGTAGAGCTCTCTCCGCAACACATCATTCCTCCTGACTGCCTGATCTCCACTTCTCCAGCCTCCATCAGGCAAACTCCTCCAGGGAAGACCTTCGTCTCTCCACGCCAACGCCTCGGAATCCTCAAATGGGGTCACTCCTCCCATCTCGCAGGTCATGCGGGCATCAAGAAATCCGTGCAACTCATCTCTCGTTTCTATTGGTGGCCGACTCTGGAGACGGATGTTGTGGATTTTGTGCGAGCCTGCACTGTCTGTGCCCGGGATAAGACTCCTCGCCAGAAGCTCGCTGGTCTTCTTCATCCTCTGCCTGTTCCCGAACAGCCTTGGTCTCTGATTGGTATGGACTTTATTACAGACTTACCCTCATCCCGTGGTAACACTGTTGTTTGGGTGGTCGTTGATCGATTCTCCAAGATGGCACATTTCATCCCTCTTCCTGGTCTTCCTTCTGCGCCTCAGTTGGCAAAACAATTTTTTGTACACATTTTTCGTCTTCACGGGTTGCCCACGCAGATCGTCTCGGATAGAGGCGTCCAATTCGTGTCTAAATTCTGGAGGGCTCTCTGTAAACAACTCAAGATTAAATTAAACTTTTCTTCTGCTTATCATCCTCAATCCAATGGGCAAGTAGAAAGAATTAACCAGGTCCTGGGTGATTATTTATGGCATTTTGTTTCCTCCCGCCAGGATGACTGGGCAGATCTTCTACCATGGGCCGAATTCTCGTATAACTTCAGAGTTTCTGAATCTTCTTCCAAATCCCCATTTTTCGTGGTGTACGGCCGTCACCCTCTTCCCCCCCTCCCTACTCCCTTGCCCTCTGGTGTACCCGCTGTGGATGAAATAACTCGTGATCTTTCCACCATATGGAAAGAGACCCAAAATTCTCTCTTACAGGCTTCATCACGCATGAAGAAGTTTGCTGATAAGAAAAGAAGAGCTCCCCCCATTTTTTCTCCCGGAGACAAGGTATGGCTCTCCGCTAAATATGTCCGCTTCCGTGTTCCCAGCTACAAATTGGGACCACGCTATCTTGGTCCTTTCAAAATTTTGTGCCAGATTAATCCTGTCTCTTATAAACTTCTTCTCCCTCCTTCTCTTCGTATTCCTAATGCCTTTCACGTTTCTCTTCTTAAACCACTCATCATCAACCGTTTCTCTCCTAAACTTATCTCTCCCACTCCTGTCTCCGGTTCTTCAGACATCTTTCCTGTAAAGGAGATACTGGCCTCCAAAAAGGTCAGAGGAAAAACCTTCTTTTTGGTTGACTGGGAGGGCTGTGGTCCTGAAGAGAGATCCTGGGAACCTGAGGACAATATCCTAGATAAAAATCTGGTCCTCAGGTTCTCAGGCTCCAAGAAGAGGGGGAGACCCAAGGGGGGGGGGGTACTGTTACGCCGAGCACTCCGGGTTCCCGCTCCTCCCCGGAGCGCTCGCTACACTCTCGCTCCCGCAGCGCCCCGGTCAGATCCACTGACCGGGTGCGCTGCGATTCCGCCTCCAGCCGGGATGCGATTCGCGATGCGGGTGGCGCCCGCTCGCGATGCGCACCCCGGCTCCCGTACCTGACTCGCTCTCCGTCGGTCCTGTCCCGGCGCGCGCGGCCCCGCTCCCTAGGGCGCGCGCGCGCCGGGTCTTTGCGATTTAAAGGGCCACTGCGCCGCTGATTGGCGCAGTGGTTCTAATCAGTGTGTTCACCTGTGCACTCCCTATGTATACCTCACTTCCCCTGCACTCCCTCGCCGGATCTTGTTGCCATTGTGCCAGTGAAAGCGTTCCCTTGTATGTTCCTAGCCTGTGTTCCAGACCTCCTGCCGTTGCCCCTGACTACGATCCTTGCTGCCTGCCCCGACCTTCTGCTACGTCCGACCTTGCTTCTGTCTACTCCCTTGTACCGCGCCTATCTTCAGCAGTCAGAGAGGTTGAGCCGTTGCTAGTGGATACGACCTGGTCACTACCGCCGCAGCAAGACCATCCCGCTTTGCGGCGGGCTCTGGTGAATACCAGTAGTGACTTAGAACCGGTCCACTAGCACGGTCCACGCCAATCCCTCTCTGGCACAGAGGATCCACCTCCTGCCAGCCGGCATCGTGACAGTGCGCCGATACACAAATATAATTCATTCTTGAGTTCACCCCTTTTTGGGCCCCAGCCAGGACCCATTTTGCTGTATCTTGGCTGCCTAAAAGGGAACCATCCCTGCACCAGTGATTATATACTTTATATTTGTAAATTACTTCTATTAAAAAATCTTAATACTTCCAGGACTTATTAGCTGCTGAATGCTACAGAGGAAATTCCTTTCTTTTTGGAACACTGATGACATCACGACCACAGTGCTCTCAGCTGACATCTCTGTCCAGTTTAGCAACCATGCATAGCAGATGTATGCTAAGGGCAGCATGGTGGCTCAGTGGTTAGCACTGCTGCCTTGCAGTGCTGGGGGCTTGGGTTCAAATCCCACTAAGGACAACAAGAAATAAAGCATTATTATTATTATAATAACATCAGCAGAGAGAACTGTGCTCATGATGTCACCAGAGAGCATTCCAAAAAGAAAATAATTTCCTCTGTAGTATTCAGCAGCTAATAAGTACAGGAAGGATTAAGTTTTTTTAATAGAAGTCATTTACAAATATGTTTAACTTTCTGCCACCAGTTGATTTAAAAGAAAAAAGGTTTTCACCGGAGTACCCCTTTAACTCTTCCAAGGCTAGGAAGAATTAAACCGAAAGCTGCTCAGACATAAAAAAAAAACAATGTCTGAACAGACCCAGAGACAGAAAAATACAAGAATACAAAAACGGACATTACACTAGGTCTGCCTCTTTAAGGATTCCTTTCTCTATGTTCTTGCCAAAACACATTATAAAAATGCAAGACAAACACTAGTATGAACACACCCTTACTAACCATACAATGGCAAAAGTTGAGAAAAATCTTGCAAAAAAAATTTCTTAATGTGAATCAATGTATAGTAAATGTAATCGGTGCAGTGGTTGGAAGATAACCCAAGACATGTTGTCGCCATGAGGGACATGTCTTGGGCTATCTTCAAAACACAATTGCCTAACAAAATGTATGTCTTAAATGACAAATAAATACAACACTTCTTGCTCCTATATGATGCCAATCTAGAATTAGGCATTCTACAACTTACAAAGTAATGGAAAGCCCAGACATGCAATAAACTATGACGTACAACAAACAAGTGTCCGATCAAAAACTGTTTCTAAAAATGCACCCAAATGTGACACTGAGGATTACAGGGAAACCTAGTGAGTCAAACAAAAAGGTAAAAGACAAAAGCTTTGTTACATAGTAACAACAGGCACAGAAACAAAATAAAAGGAACAAATAATAGGAAACCTATAAATGTAGCAAGCCCCATGTGAAAGCACTTCTTTCACATGGTTGGTTTCCTGTCATCTCCAGAGGCTGTTAGCAAGTGACATTGTGTGAGGTGACAGCACTCGCCAGATGTTAAAAAGACATGTGCTACATCTTTGTATATCATCAGTAACTTTGTTCAGTATATAGCCATTCTGTTTCTTTGCACAAGAAAAAAAATGTCTCTAGCTTATTGCACAGTCTTCAAAGAAAATTATGAAATTAAATTCTGAAATCACTTTTAATAAATGAACTTTGTTAATAAAAGTATTAGATTTCATTAAATATCTGAAAGTGTAGCAAAGTTTACTTTTTATTCTTCTTTTATTTGAACAATTGATCTGGTTTTATTTGCTTCAAAGGCATAGGAAAAAAACACTATGCCTTGAATGGAGAATACACTGCAAAAAATAATCTTAGTGTAATTAGGTGTATTTTTATGTTTTTGTGCCATTTCTCCAATGATTTAGATAAACAGTAATAAGTGACAATATGGGCTAAACATGTTGTGGTTATAAGGCATACCTGCACGCCCTGGAGCGTTAAGTGACTGAAGCAAAATCAATAGCTGTGCTTACTTCAGAGAAGTGAGTGTCGGATACTGTCACTGCTAATGACGGACAGAGGGATAGCATTATAAAGTGAATGCAGTCTAATGATTGCATATTAAAGTCCCCTATGGTGACTTATAAAGGGTCAAATGAAATATAAAAAAAGTCTATCAATTTTTTTTAAAAACCCTCCCCCTAATGAAAAATAAAATCTCTTTTATTTTTTCATTTTACAAAAAAAAAAATTAATAAAAAAATATATTTGATATCACAGTGTACTTAATTGTCCAAACTATGAAAATACAATGTATATGATCCTGCATGGTTACTGGTATAAGCATAAAAAAATAATAAACACCAAATATGCTGATTTTGGTTACATCATTTGTGCTCGGGGCTCAAACCAAATTAGTATGTTTAAAATTGGCATCTTCTGACCCCTATAACTTTTTTCTTTTTCCGTGTATGGGGAGGTACGAGGGTTAATTTTTTGCGCCGTCATCTGTAGTTTTTATCGGTACTATTTTTGTTTTGATGGGACTTTTTTAAGGTATTAGAAGTGACCAAAAATGCACGATTTTGGACTTTGGTATTTTTATATGTGTACGCTGTGCGGTTTAGCTAACCTTATATTTTAATAGTTCAGATATTTACACACGCGGCGGTACCACATATGATTATTTTTATTCTTTATTACATTATTTTATTTAAAAAAATGGGAAAAGGGGGGTGATTTAAACTTTTAAGAGGGAAGGGGTTAATTAACTTTTATTAAAAGATCAGTGTAACCGGCGCTTTGCTGCTCTAGCCTGCTGCTGAGCTGCCGGGATTCTTTTATTTTCGCTTTAGACGGCGTGATCAACTTTGATTGTGGCATCTAAAGGGTTAATGCCGGGCATCGGCCCGATCGGCCCTGGCCGGCATTAGACGTGGGTCCTGGCTGCCCATAGCAACCGGGTCCCACCGGGTTTAACCTGTTCTTCACTGGTGAGAATGGTTTAAACCTGTTAACCTGGACCAGGGTGTAGAGGTACATCCTGAGTCCTTAAGGATCGGGATGTAGGGTGAATGCATACACACTGCATCCCCAAGAGGTTAAGGCAGCTGACATCTACGCCTTGATTCATCCTTATGGTACCCCTGAGTTCGATATCAGCGTTGTTTGGCTGGAGGGGCTTGAGCTCTTCTGGTCGAATTATGAGAAGAACGAGCCCGGCTGGCGAGACATTGCCTTTCAGGCGGTGTCTTGCTAAAACAATGTCAAGAAAGTGACCGTTATAGTGCTACCATAAAACATTTTTAGGTCCAGGCCCAGGCCTAGCAGCATCAGTAAACCATATATTGGCTGAATGACACAGCCTGGAGTTGGCTGAAGCATGAGGAGACCATATAGTGGCTGAATCACACAGTGTGGAGGTGTTGGAAGCATGAGGAGACCATATAGTGGCTTAATGACACAGTCTGGAGCTGGCAGCAGCATGAGTAGACACTAGGGATTCACAATCCTTAAGATTAAAACATAATTTCTGAAATTTAAACAAAAAATTTGGGGTAGCTAGTGATGTCATAACAACATTTTTATTACCAGACCCAGGCCCAGCAGCATCAGTAAACCATATATTGCCTGGATGGCCCCGCCTGGAGTTGGCTGAAGCATGAGGAGACATTCGGGCTTTACGATCCCTAAGATTAAAAGATAAATTCTGAAATTTAAACTGAAGATTTTGGGTAGATAGTGCTACTATAAAAACATTTTTATTCCCAGACCCAGGCCCAGCAGCATCAGTAAACCATGTATTGCTTGAATGACAAAGCCTGGAGTTGGCTGAAGCATGAGGAGACCACATAGTGTCTGAATGGCACAGCCTGGAGTTGGGAGCAGAATGAGTAGACATCAGGTCTTCACTATCCCCAAGAAAAAACAGACGAAGTTTGAAATTCAAACTGAAGATTTTGGGTAGCTATTGCAACCATAACAAAATTTTTATTCCCAGACCAAGTCTCAGCAGCATCAATAAACCACATATTGCCTGAATGACAAAACCTGGAGTTGGCTGAAGCATGAGGAGACCATATTATTTCTGAATGGCACAGCCTGAAGTTGGCAGCAGCATGAGTAGACACTAGGGCTTCACAATCCCTAAGAAAAAAACAGACGTAGTTTGAAATCTAAACTGAAGATTTTGGGTAGCTAGTGCTACCATAACAACATTTTTATTCCCAGACCAAGGCCCAACAGCATCAGTAAACCACATATTGCCTGAATGACAAATCCTTGAGTCGGCTGAAGCATGAGGAGACCATATAATGTCTGAATGGCACAGTCTGGAGTTGGCAGCAGCATGAGTAGACACTAGGGCTTCACAATCCCTAAGAAAAAAAGACGATTTTTTTAAATTTAAATTGAACATTTAGGGTAGCTATGCTACCATAAAACATTTTTAGGCCCAGACTCAGGCTCGACAGTATCAGTAAACCGTATATTGGCTGAATGACACAGCCTGGAGTTGGCGGAAACATGAGGAGACCATAAAGTGTATGAATGGCACAGCCTTGAGTTGGCAGAAGCATGAGGAGACCTTTGAAATTTATGATTTTTAAATTTAAATTTAAGATTTTTAAATTGAAATTGAGGGTTTTGAAATTGAACTTTTAACTCCCAAGTTTTAGTGTCCAGGGCCCCAGCGTGTGGGTACACAAGACCAAATCTAACAAGGAGTCACATGTCACATGGCAGCACAATGAATGAGCCTGAAGGTAGCATCAGTAGGAGGAGACCATATAGTTGCTGAATGACTGCCTGGAGTTTGTGGCAGCATGGGGAGACCATATAGTGTCTGAAGGGCACAGCCTGAAGTTGTCGGTAGATGAGGAGACAATAGGGCGTCACAATTTCTAAGAATAAAAGATGAATTTTGAAATTTCCATTGAAGATGTATGGTACCTATTGCTACCATAAACATATATAGGCAATGTCCTAGACACAGCAGCATCACTAAACCATGTAGTTGCTGAATGACACAGACTGGAGCTGACTGAAGTATCAGTAAACCATATATTGGATGAATGGCAGAGCCTGGAGGTGGCTGAAGCATGAGGAGACCATATAGATTCACTGCCTTAAATCTGTTTGGCACTATCCATATTTGTGAAGAGTTGGTGTGGCACCATGGTCAATCTACTCTCATGCATCAGGCATTGGTGGTTGGAAATCCTGGCTGATCCATGCCTGATTCATCTTCACAAAGGTCAGTCTCTCACATTTTTCGTGGACAGACAAGTTCTGCTTGGGGTGACAATGGCCCTCGCTGCACTACACATCCTCTCTGATGGCGTACTACTGGCCTGGCAAGACAGCTTTTCCAGGGCAAACTCTGCTAGTTGAGGCCACAAATTAAGTTTGGCTGCCCAGAAGTCTAGCAGATCTTCAAGGTGAGTTGGCATAGGCATGTCAAGGTATGCCACCACCTGCTGGTTCCGGTCCTGCTCTAGGTCTACCTGCTGCTGATGAGTTTCCAACACATGTTATAAGAAATGAAGCAGTGGAATGACATAATTCGTCCCGTTATCCTGGCGACTTACTAATTATGTGGCTTCCTCAAAGGGCCTGAGCAAACGGCAGGTGTCACGTATGAGCTGCCACTGGTTCACATTGAAGTTACACAGGGGAGTACCCCTATCCGCTTGGATCATCAAGAAATCGGTGATGGCTTTTCTCTGTTCGTACAGTCGGTCAAACATATGGAGGGTGGAATTCCAATGTGTGGCAACATCACAAATCAAACTATGCTGTGGGATACCGTTCTGACCCTGCAGCTCAAGGAGGGTGTACTTGGCGGTGTACAAGTGGCTAAAGTTCATGCAAAATTTCCATCCCAATGTTAGGATTAGAGATGAGCGAATCAAAGTTGAAGAACCAAAATTCGTTACGAATTTCATGAAAAATTTGATTCGCAACGAATACGAATATCGCCGCGATGCTATCGCACAAATCGCTTAATTAAACTCCATTTTACAGCGTTCCAGGCTATTGGGGACCTAAGATGGCGGATCCACATGTGAGTACATGGGGCAGGGGATTATGGGAGGCCGGGAAACCGCGGCGGGAATGAAGGTAGGCGGGCTGACCCTGAATCACATGTGAGATGCTGCCTATCAGTGTTCACTGACCCCTGTGATGTCACAGCCCCTATATAATGTCACAGCGGCCATCTTGCCTCTCTTCATTTCATCTATGCACTCAGATGGAGAGGACGGGACTGCGTGTGTGTGAATAGCTCATACCACAGCGTTACACTGCAACTGCTAGTCACATCAGCATTAGGGAAAGACAGGAGAGCAGAGTGCTGTGCTGTTACACTGAGAAGGATCATTGATTGCTAAAACTCCTATTCACGTTATTGAGCATTGCAGCAGAGAGGGGCAGATAGCTGTCAGCTGCCTCATACAGATCTCCAAGCTGCCTGAACTTTCTGAAGCATCTTATCTCCTCATTGCTCAGCCCAATTGAGTTTATTTTTATTTGCTCCATAAAACTTCTGCTGCTCAGAATTGTGTGACAGAGTGCAATTTAGGGTTTAATCCCTGGAATTTTTTTTTGTGGTGCTGCACTGTTGGGTCCTGCTGCTGTTCAGAAATGCGTGATTGTTCAGTGGACTGTAGTGCATTTGTACCATTTTGTACCTGTTAATCTGTCAAGGGGCTGGCTACATATTGTGCAAGTCCCAAAAATACTATTCACCGTCTGTTTTTTTTTTTTTTAAGCAGTTTTTTCTGCGTATAGTTATGCATATATAACTGACCTCATCAGTGCATACCGCATAGGTACATGCAAGTATTGTACCATTTAGTACCTGTTAAGCTGTCAAGGTGCTCCATACCGTCAAAGTCCAAACAATAGTATCCACCGGCTGGTGTATTACAAAAATACAGAGTTTTTTCTGCTAATAGGCCCTCATCAGTGCATACCGCATAGGTACATCCAAGTATTGTACCATTTAGTACCTGTTACGCTGTCAAGGTGCTCCACACTGTCAAAGTCCAAACAATAGTATTCACCAGCTGGTGTTTTACAAAAATGTAGAGTTTTTTTCTGCTAATAGTTAGGCATATTACTGCCCTCATCAGTGCATACCGCATAGGTACATCCAAGTATTGTACCATTTAGTACCTGTTAAGCTGTCAAGGTGCTCCATACCGTCAAAGTCCAAACAATGGTATCCAGCGGCTGGTGTTTTACAAAAATGCAGAGTTTTTTTTCTGCTAATAGTTAGGCATATTACTGCCCTCATCAGTGCATACCGCATAGGTACATCCAAGTATTGTACCATTTAGTACCTGTTAAGCTGTCAAGGTGCTCCATACCGTCAAAGTCCAAACAATAGTATCCACCGGCTGGTGTTTTACAAAAATACTGATTTTTTTTCAGCTAATAGTTAGGCATATTACTGCCCTCATCAGTGCATACCGCATAGGTACATCCAAGTATTGTACCATTTAGTACCTGTTAAGCTGTCAAGGTGCTCCATACCGTCAAAGTCCAAACAATAGTATCCACCGGCTGGTGTTTTACAAAAATACCGATTTTTTTTCTGCGTATAGTTAGGCATATTACTGCCCTCATCAGTGCATACCGCATAGGTACATCCAAGTATTGTACCATTTAGTACCTGTTAAGCTATCAAGGTGCTCCATACCGTCAAAGTCCAAACAATAGTATCCACCGGCTGGTGTTTTACAAAAATACTGATTTATGTTTCTGCTAATAGTTAGGCATATTACTGCCCTCATCAGTGCATACAGCATAGGTTAATCCAAGTATTGTACCATTTAGTAGCTGTCAAGGTGCTCCAAACCGTCAAAGTCCAAACAATAGTATCCACCGGCTGGTGTTTTACAAAAATACAGAGATTTTTCTGCTAATAGTTAGGCATATTACTGCCCTCATCAGTGCATACCGCATAGGTACATCCAAGTATTGTACCATTTAGTACCTGTTAATCTGTCAAGGGCCTACATACTGTTCAAGGACAGCCGTAAGTAATCACCTGCTGCTGTTCTAGACAAATAATGTTTAAAGAGTAGTGTAGCGTATTGTAATACCCTCATAAACGCACTAAGTATGTCAGGCAGAGAAGTGCCAGGATGTGCACAGAGGAGTGGCAGAGGCCTAAATACTTCAGGCAGAGTTGGCAGCAGACTTGGGGCGAGTGGCAGTAGGAATCGCAGCGAGAGGCCTGAGCTCCCGTTATCAGCCAGCGGTCGTGTCTCCACCAGCAACCCATCTGCCATCGTTGATTGGTTAACACGCTCATCCACATCCTCACAAGTGACATCTGACACATCCCCCAGTCAACAGTCGGTGGGTTCCTCAGACACAACCCTCAGTTAGCATGGCCCGAGAGCAGTCCGTGTCCTCCCATTGCCTTTTTCCTATGCTGTTCCCTCTCCTAAAGAAGTATCTTATGATGTGGGTTCAGCTCCACTTTTTACTGAGGATGATCCAAAGAGGACAGTCAGCAGCTACTGGACAGCAAAGAAGGGGAGGAGACATGCGCCGCTTGCTCCGCTAGGCGGCCAAGTAGTGATGCGGAGAGTGATGTGGGAGGCGGTGTTGCAAGTGTTCAGGGTCCTGAAGCAGACACTGTTGGGGAACCTGAGGAGGACATCAGTGATGTGCACACAACTGTTGATGATGATGAAGCCGATCCCAATTGAGAGCCAGGTGCAGAAGGGGCTTCATCATCATCAGGAGAAGAGAGTTGCAGGTTGCCCTTGAGGCAGCAAGGCGGTAGCACGGTTGGCAGTCAGCGTGGTGGCAGTAGTGGAAATTCAGGAGCCAAACGTGCCCGCGGGAGACCACCTGCTTCGTGGCAGCCTATCTTTCCGGGAGGTAGTGGAACAGGGGTACCTGGAGACGGCGCCAGTAGCAGTCAATTAGTGTGGACTGCGGGTGGGAAAATCAGCTACTCGGCGGTGTGGAAGTTTTTCATAAGGCATCCGGAGGAGGTTCACGTAGCCACATGCAAGATCTGTTGGCAGAAGGTGAAGCGTGGCCAGGGTCCCAATGTCGGCACCACGGCCCTGCGTCAACACACCATAAAGCGGCCTGGGAGAACCGTGGCTCCGATGTAGTGGGCCAGCCTGCTGCATCACCAAGTGGCCATCCGCTCCCTCCTTCATCCAGCCAAGGCTCCACCACCTCAGCCGAAGGGAGCTGTGTGTCAAAACCTCCTTCTGTCGCTCCTGCTTCTCTCGCTTTTAGTCAGCCATTCCGCCAATAATCCATTGGCGAAGCCATGTCCAAGAGACAACAGTATGTGCCCACTCATCCAACAGCGCAGAAGTTGAATGTGCTTCTGTCCAAGTTGCTGGTGTTGCAGTCCCTCCCTTTTCAAGTGTTGGACTCTGCACCTTTCAGAAAATTGATGGCTTGTGCCGAGCCGAGGTGGAGAGTCCCAAGCTGTCATTTATTTGCGAAGAAGGCAGTACCAGCCCTGCATAAGTTTGTACAAGAGAAGGTGGGCCAGTCCTTGAGCCTGTCGGTGTGTTCAAAAGTGCACGGCAGTGCCGACGTGTGGAGCTGTAACTACGGGCAGGGACAATACTTGTCTTTTACGGCTCACTGGGTAAATGTGGTTCCTGCACAGCCACAACAGCAACTTGGACAGGTCACACCGCTTCCTCCTCCACGCTCTCACTCACAGGCAGTTGGTCCTGTTACAGTGTGTGACGCCGCCTCCTCATCCTCCACCTTGTCCTCGGCCTCCACTGCCACTGCACGGCCAAATCTCGGTGGCCCTTCATCGTACCATGTGTGTAGCGCACGGCGGTGTCAAGCTGTTCTTCACATGGTTTGCCTTGGCGAACAGAGTCACACAGGGGAGGAACTGCTAAAGTTCATTCGTAAAGAAATCCGAGTATGGATTACTCCACGAAATCTGGAATTGGGAAGCATGGTGACCGACAACGGGAAGAACATCGTGTCCGCGCTGCGACAAGGAAGTGTCACATGGCACATGTGTTGAATCTGGTTGTCAAGTGCTTCCTCAAGTCTTCACCCCATTTGCAAAACATCCTGAAAATGGCAAGGAAACTGTGCATGCACTTCAGCCACTCGTACACCACCAAGCACACCTTCCTTGAGCTGCAGCGTCAGAACGGTATCCCACAACATAGTCTTATTTGTGACGTTGCCACATGTTGGAATTCCACCCTCCATATGTTGGACAGACTATACGAACAAAGAAAAGCCATCACCGATTTCTTGATGATCCAAGCAGATAGGAGTACTCCCCTGTGTAACTTCAATGTGAACCAGTGGCAGCTCATACGTTTGCTGAGGCCCTTTGAGGAAGCCACATTATTTGTGAGTCGCCTGGATTACGCCATGAACGACATAATTCCACTCCTACATTTCCTACAACAAATGATTGAAACCATGGCTGGTCACGGCAATGGAGATGTTGCGCCTACATCTCCAGGCTACATGAGTCCTTTGGGGGATGAACTGGAGGAGGATGATGAGGGGCAGAGCGGAGCACAGTTTATGGTGGAAGAGATGGCCGGTGTTTCTGGTCATTGGATAGGAGAGGAGGAGCAGGAGCAGCCAGAGGAGCTGGAAGGTTATTACGAGGGAGGCGAAACAGAGGACCCAGACACACCGTGGCAGTATGCTGTGGAGATGGAGGTAGGTAGTCCCTCCGAGTCACTGGCGCAAATGGCACGATGCATGCTCAGTTGCTTGCGTAGTGACCCCCGAATTGTCAAAATTCATCAGCGGGATGACTTCTGGATCTCCACCTTATTAGACCCTCGCTACTGTCCCAAAATGGGGGCATTTTTTACACCCACTGAGAGGGAGGACAAACTGACCTACTTCAGAGAGTTTCTACATAGTCAGTTGGCTGATGCCACATCGGCCACATGGTCCATCCACTCGCAGGTCTGACTCAGGGGGCCCTCTGCGCTCACCTTCCACTGCCATGGCTGCTGGGGAGGGGAGGGGTGGCAGGAGCAGTACCAGCTCAATCAGCAGCAGCCTGAGTCAACAGTCGCTGATGAGTAGCTTTCTTCACCCGCATAGTGAAGCAACTCATTAGCAGCAGGTAGACATGGAGCAGGACCTGAACCAGCAGGTGGTGGCATACCTTGACATGGCCATGCCAACAACCATTGAAGATCCGCTGGACTTCTGGGCAGCCAAACTTGATTTATGGCCACAACTAGCAGAGTTTGCCCTGGAAAAGCTGTCCGGCCCGGCCAGTAGTGTGCCATCAGAGCGGGTGTTTAGTGCGGCCGGGGCCATAGTCACCCCAAGGCGAACTCGTCTGTCCACTAAAAATGTGGAGAGACTGACGTTTGTCAAGATGAATCAGGGATGGATCAGCCAAGATTTCCAACCACCAATGCCAGATGGCTCGGAGTAGATTGACCATGCTCCTACAACAAAAATTTCTCAATTATGGTTGGTTATGAAACCCTCTGGGGCAGACCTGGGCATTGTATGGCCCGCTTGCCATATACGGCCCTTTGATTGGCTCTGACCGGCCCGCGCTGACTGCAGGAACAACTATGCTGCCTAATCTGGGGGACATCTATGCTGCCTAATCTGTGGGACATCTATGCTGCCTAATCTGAGGGACAAGTATGCTCCTAATCTGGGGGACATCTATGCTGCCTAATCTGAGGGACAACTATGCTCCTAATCTGGGGGACATCTATGCTGCCTAATCTGGGGGACATCTATGCTGCCTAATCTGGGGGACATCTATGCTGCCTAATCTGGGGGACATCTATGCTGCCTAATCTGGGGGACAACTATGCTCCTAATCTGGGGGACAACTATGCTCCTAATCTGGGGACATCTATACTGCCTAATCTGAGGGACAACTATGCTCCTAATCTGGGGGACTTCTATGCTGCCTAATCTGGGGGACAAGTATGCTCCTAATCTGGGGGACATCTATGCTGCCTAATCTGGGGGACATCTATGCTGCCTAATCTGGGGGACAAGTATGCTCCTAATTTGGGGGACATCTATGCTGCCTAATCTGGGGCACATCTATGATGCCTAACCTGGGGGACAACTATGCTCCTAATATGGGGGAAACTGATGCTTCTGGCCTTGGGCCTATAATTTTTTGAAGTTTAGCAGTAGCTAAATGCATGCTTAATGCAAATGTCAACATTGATCTTTAACCTGTTGGGGACGAAGGGCGTATGCATACGCCCTTGCGTCCTGGTACTTAAGGACGAAGGGCGTATCCATACGCCCGTGGGAATTTCGGCCCCCGCCGCGCGCCGGGCAGGGACCGGGCCGGGGTGACTGCTGATATCTATCAGCAGGCACCCCGTGCAAATGCCCAGGGGGGTCATTAGACCCCCCCCCCATGTCGGCGATCGGCGCAAATCGCAAGTGAATTCACACTTGCGATTTGCGCCGATTCCGGGTCATTACGGGTCTATGGTGACCCGGTGACCCGGAATAGAAGGGGCATCGCGGGTGTCTAAGACACCCACGATCCCCCTGTAGCGATAGGAGTGAGGTGGCAGAGTTGCCACCCCTCCTATCTCTGCTATTGGTGGTCTAGACGCGACCACCAATAGCAGATCTGGGGCGGAGGGGTTTACTTTTGTTTTCCCCGTCCTGCCCTCCCACAATAGGCGGGGCAGAACGGGGAAAACGAAGAGGACCGGGCGCCGACGTCCACTTACCCCTCCGAAGGCAGCGGAGCGACGGGGATCGGCGGTCGGCGACGGAGATCTGCGGCGGAGTGCGGCAGAAGAGGACGGCTCCCGGATGCGACGGAAGCCGGTGAGTAGTTGCATAGCAACATCTAGAGGGCTACAGTCTGAGACCACCATAGTGGTCTCTAGACTGTAGCCCTCCAGATGTTGCAAAACTACAACTCCCAGCATGCCCAGACAGCTGTTTGCTGTGTGGGCATGCTGGAATTTGTAGTTTTGCAACAGCTGGAGGTCTGCAGTTTAGAGACCACTACACAGTGATCTCTATACTGCCCTCTAGATCTTGCAAAACTACAACTCCTAGCATGCCCACACAGCTGTTTGCTGTCTGGGCATGCTGGGAGTTGTAGTTTTGCAACATCTGGAGGTCCACAGTTTGGAGATCACTGTTCAGTGGTCTCTAAATTGTAGCACTCCAGATGTTGCAAAACTACAAATTCCAGCATGCCCACACAGAAAACGGCTGTCTCGGCATGCTGGGAGTTGTAGTTGCGTACCTCCAGCTGTTGCATAACTACATCTCCCAGCATGCCCTTCTGTAATCAGACATGCTGGGAATTGTAGTTTTGCAACAGCTGGAGGCACACTGGTTGGAAAATACTGAGTTAGGTAACAACCCAACTCAGTATTTTCCAACCAGTGTGCCTCCAGCTATTTCAAAACTACAACTCCCAGCATGTACTGACAGACCGTGCATGCTGGGAGTTGTAGTTTTGCAACAGCTGGAGGCTCACTGGTTGGAAAATACTGAGTTAGGTAACAGAACCTAACTGAAGGTTTTCCAACCAGTGTGCCTCCAGCTGTTGCAAAACTACAACTCCCAGCATGTACTGACAGACCGTGCATGCTGGGAGTTGTAGTTTTGAAACAGCTGGAGGTTTGCCCCCCCCCCCCTTGTGAACGTACAGGGTACATTCACACGGGCGGGTTTACAGCAAGTTTCCTGCTTCAAGTATGAGCTGCGGCAAATTTTTCGCCGCAGCGCAAATTCCTAGCGGGAAACTCACCGTAACCCGCCAGTGTGAATGTACCCTAAAAACACTACACTATACTAACACCTAATAAAGAGTAAAACACTACATATACACCCCCTTACACTGCCACCCCCCCCAATAAAAAGGAAAAACGTATTGTACAGCAGTGTTTCCAAAACGGAGCCTCCAGCTGTTGCAAAACAACAACTCCCAGCATTTTCGGACAGCCACTGACTGTCCAGGCACGCTGGGAGTTTAGCAACAGCTGGAGGCACCCTGTTTGGGAATCACTGGCGTAGAATACCCCTATGTCCACCCCTATGCAATCCCTAATTTAGTCCTCAAATGCGCATGGCGCTCTCTCACTTTGGAGCCCTGTCGTATTTCAAGGAAACAGTTTAGGGTCACATATGGGGTATCGCCGTACTCGGGAGAAATTGCACTACAAATTTTGGGGGGCTTTTTCTCCTTTTACCCCTTATGAAAAGGAAAAGTTGGGGTCTACACCAGCCTGTTAGTGTAAAAAAAAATTTTTTACACTAACATGCTGGTGTTGCCCTTTACTTTTTATTTTCACAAGAGGTAAAAGGAAAAAAAGACCCCCAAAATTTGTAACGCAATTTCTCCTGAGTACGGAAATACCCCATATGTGGGCGTAAAATGCTCTGCGGGCACACAACAAGGCTCAGGAGTGAGAGCACACCGGGTACATTTGATGCCTAAATTGGTGATTTGCAAAGGGGTGGCTGATTTTACAGCGGTTCTGACATAAATGCAAAAAAATAAATACCCACATGTGACCCCATTTTGGAAACTATACCCCTCGTGTAATGTAATAAGGGGTACAGTGAGCATTTACGCCCCACAGGGGTCTAAAAGATTTTTGGAACAGTGGTACGTGAAAATGAAAAATTTAATTTTTTTGTTTGCACAGCCCACTGTTCCAAAGATCTGTCAAACGCCAGTGGGGTGTAAAGGCTCACTGTACCCCTTATTACATTCTGTGAGGGGTGTAGTTTCCAAAATGGGGTCACATGTGGGGGGGTCCACTGTTCTGGCACCACGGGGGGCTTTGTAAAGGCACATGGCCCCCGACTTCCATTCCAAACAAATTATCTCTCTAAAAGCTTAATGGCGCTCCTTCTCTTCTGAGCATTGTAGTTTGCTCGCAGTGCACTTGACGTCCAAACATGGGGTATTTCCATACTCAGAAGAAATGGGGTTACAAATTTTGGGGGCATTTTCTCCTATTACCCTTTGTAAAAAAGTAAAATTTGGGGAAAAACCTGCATTTTAGTGGAAAAATATTTTTTTTTCATTTACACATCCGACTTTAACAAAAAGTTGTCAAACACCTGTGGGGTGTTAAGGCTCACCGTACCCCTTGTTACGTTCCTTGAGGGGTGTCGTTTCCATAATAGTGTGCAATGTGGGGTTTTTTGCTTTTCTGGCACCATAGGGGCTTCCTAAATGGGACATGCCCCCCAAAAACCATTTCAGAAAAACTCACTCTCCTAAATCCCATTGTTGCTCCTTTGCTTCTGAGCCCTCTAGTGCACCCGCCGAACACTTGACATACACATATGAGGTATTTTCTTACTCGAGAGAAATTGGGTTACAAATTTTGAGAGGATTTTTTCCCTTTTACCCCTTGCAAAAATAAAAAAATTGGGTCTACAAAAACATGCCAGTGTAAAAAATGAAGATTTTGAATTTTCTCCTTTACTTTGCTGCTATTCCTGTGAAACACCTAAAGGGTTAAAACGCTGACTGAATGTCATTTTGAATACTTTGAGGGGTGCAGTTTCTATAATGGGGTCATTTATCAGGTATTTCTAACCAGAAGACCCTTCAAATCCACTTCAAACCTGAACAGGTCCCTGAAAAATTCCGATTTTGAAAATTTTGCGAAAAATTGGAAAATTGTTGCTGAACTTTGAAGCCCTCTGGTGTCTTCCAAAAGTAAAAACTCATCAATTTTATGATGCAAACATAAAGTAGACATATTGTATATGTGAATCCATATATAATTTATTTGGAATATCCATATTCCTTATAAGCAGAGAGCTTCAAAGTTAGAAAAATGCTAAATTTTCAAATTTTTCATGAAATTTTTGAATTTTTCACCAAGAAAGGATGCAAGTATCGCCGAAAATTTACCACTAACATAAAGTAGAATATGTCACGAAAAAAACAATCTCGGACTCAAATTTATAAGTAAAAACATTCCAGAGTTATTAATGCTTAAAGTGACAGTGGTCAGATTTGCAAAAAATGCTCCCGTCCTTAGGGTCATAATGGGCTCCGTTCCCAAGGGGTTAAATGTAAGGGGTTATGAAACCCTCTTGGGTACTGCGAATGACTGCTCCAGAATCATTCTGTGTCTTTCAGGAACTACTCGCCTCCCTGGCGCCTCAGGCATTGGGCCTATAATTTTTTTAAGTTTAGCAGTAGCTAAATACATGCTTAATGCAAATATCAACATTGATCTTTAAATGTAAGTGGTTATGAAACCCTCTTGGGTACTGCAAATGACTGCTCTAGAATCATTCTGTGTCTTTCAGGAACTACTTGCCTCCTTGGCGCCTCAGGCCTTGGGCCTATAATTTTTTTAAGTTTAGCAGTAGCTAATTACATGCTTAATGCAAATTTCAACAATTATCGTTAAATTCTCGGCGCTCTGCCAGTGCCTTCTCCTACCCCGCCGGGGCCGATCCGAGGACCTCACTAAACCATCAAATTGTTATTAGAGACATGCGGTGTGTACAAGGGGCAGGGACTTAATGAACCCTAGCTTATGACCCGCACTTAGTTGTGATTCTTCTTTCCTGGCAAAAATGATCCCTATCGCCAATGGGAGCCGGGTGCAGAAGGGGCTTAATCATCATCAGGAGAAGAGAGTTGCAGGTTGCCCTTGAGTCGGCAAGGCGGTAGCACGGTTGGCAGTCAGCATGGTGTGGCAGTAGTGTAAATTCTGGAGACAAACGTGCCTGGGGAGACCATCTGCTTCGAGGCAGCTTACCTTTCAGAGAGGTAGTGGGTTACCCGCACCTGTCGGTGAAAGATAGAGACACACTAATCCGTTCAGTGGAGCACTAGTGTGGCCCAGACATCTGAGGCCATAACACACCTGTTATTGCTCGATCTCGCAATTAATAAGTACTGTGCAATGTAAGGGGTTATTAAAGCCTCTTGGGTACTGCTGAGGTCTACTCCTGACTGTTCCTGGTGCAATGCATGGGGTAATTAAACACTCTTGAGTAGTGTTATTTTTAAATTTACCGATAATTTTATCAGTAATAAAATTGAATTTTGCAGAATGCTAACCGTTACACAATGGAACGCTTGTTGCGTGTGATTTTTTAATGAAAATAAATTTAAAAAAATACTGAGAGGGATTAACTCTGCTTAATCATTTTTGGCGAAAAAACTCCTTTGATGATCTGATCTTTTGGAGACAGATGCGCTTACACACATATGTCATAATTTTTTTTTTTTTTATTCAAACATTGTGTGGTTTATTATTTTTGAGAAGAAAGTCTTTGGGTGGTCCACCGTCCTGCATTATAGAGTCTTCTGAACTGTTGGATATGCGCTTGTTTTTACACAAAGGTATACATTTAAAAAAAAAATTTATACAATTTTGTTGATTTTGGGGGCGGGGGGGGGGGGGGATTGTGAAGCCCTGTGTGTACTGGTGCATCAGCCAACTCCAGGCTGTGTCCATGAGCCAATATATGGGTTACTGATGCCGCTGTGGTGGGGCCTGGGTCTGGTAATTTCAAATTTTCTCATAGGTAGCACCTGCTATCCAAATTCTTTTTCAAAAATTTCTAAAATTGTGGTGTTTTTTGGGGGGGACTGGTGTGTACTCGTGCATCAAGCAACTCCAGGCTGTGTCATTCAGGCAATATATGGGTTACTGATGCCGCTGTTGGGCCTGGGTCTGGGAATTTCTAATTTTGTCATAGGTAGCACCCGCTATCCAAAAACTTCGGTTTAAATTTCTTAATTCATCTTTTAAACTTAGGGATTGTGAAGGCCTAGTGCCTACTCATGCTGCTGGCACCTCTGGGCTGTGTCATTCATCCACTATATGGTCTCCTCATGCTGCCAACACCTCCATGCTGTGTCATTCAGCCACTATATGGTCTCCTCATGCTGACAAGCTGTCCATGCTGTGTCATTCAGCCACTATATGGTGTCCTCATGCTTCAGCTTCTTCCAAGCTGTGTCATTCAGCCACTATATGGTGTCCTCATGCTGCCAACACCTCCATGCTGTGTCATTCAGCCACTATATGGTGTCCTCATGCTGACAACACCTCCACGCTGTGTCATTCAGCCACTATATGGTGTCCTCATGCTGCCAACACCTCCACACTGTGCCATTCAGCCACTATATGGTCTCCTCATGCTGACAACCTGTCCATGCTGTGTCATTCAGCCACTATATGGTGTCCTCATGCTTCAGCTTAATCCAAGCTGTGTCATTCAGCCACTATATGGTGTCCTCATGCTGCCAACACCTCCAAGCTGTGTCATTCAGCCACTATATGGTCTCCTCATGCTGCCAACACCTCCACACTGTGTCATTCAGCCACTATATGGTCTCCTCATGCTGCCAACACATCCACGCTGTGTCATTCAGCCACTATATGGTGTCCTCATGCTTCAGCTTCATCCAAGCTCTGTCATTCAGCCACTATATGGTGTCCTCATGCTGCCAACACCTCCACGCTGTGCCATTCAGCCAGTATATGGTGTCCTCATGCTGCCAACACCTCCACACTGT
Organism: Hyla sarda; assembly: GCF_029499605.1. Taxonomy (NCBI): domain Eukaryota; kingdom Metazoa; phylum Chordata; class Amphibia; order Anura; family Hylidae; genus Hyla; species Hyla sarda. The sequence continues at coordinate 87,966,751 of NC_079189.1, forward strand.
GTCATTCAGCCACTATATGGTCTCCTCATGCTGCCACCACCTCCACGCTGTGTCATTCAGTCACTATATGGTCTCCTGACACTGATGCCACCACCAGGCTCTGTAATTGTGCTGCTGTGCGGCAGTGATTCTAAAAGCGAGGCCGGTAATCTGCATGTTATTCTGAATAACAGTATTATTTCACTAACCCAGCACACTCCATGTGCGTTTTAGAACACAGCAAAGTGTTCTATACCCCTATAGAGGCTGTATGTAGGCTAGAAATAGCCTTGTTTAATATAGATTTGCCGTTAAAAATTTCGAAACAAAACAAACTTTTTCAGAAAATTCGGCAAATTGTCAAATTTCTAGTTAGGATGTCTTGCAAATGGGGGGAACACTTCAGGAACAGCTTCACAATCAGATTTGACACGTGTGCCGTGCAGGGCGCTTGGCTCTGCCTTCCCAGTCGCAGCACATGCAAGATGTTCTTCCCGTTGTCAGTCACCATGGTTCCCATTTCCAGTTTTCGTGGAGTAAGCCATGCTCCGATTTCTTTAGAAATTACTTTTAGCAGTTCCTCCCCTGTGTCACTCTTTTTGCCAAGGCAAACCATGTTAAGAAGAGCGTGACACTGCCATGCCCTGCTCAGACGGTTTGGTGAAGGGTCACTGAGACTTGTCTGGGCAGTGGAGGCTGAGGACACGGTGGAGGATGAGGAGGCTGATTCGCACACTGTCACAGGACCAACGGGCTGAGAGCATAGAGGAGGAAGCAGCGTAAATTGTCCAAGTTGGTGTTGTGGCTTTGCAGGAACCACATTCACCCATTGAGCCGTAAAAGAGATGTATTGTCCCTGACCTTAGTTACAGCTCCAGACGTTAGTGCTGCCATGCACTTTGGTACACACCGACAGGCTCAAGGATTGGCCCACCTTCTCTTCCACATAATTGTGCAGGGCTGGTACTGCCTTCTTCACAAAGAAATGACGGCTTGCCACTCTCAACCTCGCACAAGCCATCAGTTCTCTGAAAGGTGCAGAGTCCACCACTTGAAAAGGGGGGGGGGACTGCAGCACTAGCAACTTAGACAGGAGCACATTCAGCTTCTGCTCCGTTGGATGAGTGGGCGCATACTGTTGTCTCTTGGCCATGGCTTCTCCGATTGTTGGCGGAATGGCTGACTAAAAGTAGGAGGAAAAGGAGCATCTAGAGCGACAGAAGGAGGGTATGACACACAGCTACCTTTGGCTGAGGTGGTGGGGCCTTGGCTGGCTGAAAGAGAAAACGGCATGCCACTGGGTGATACAGCAGGCTGCACCATGACATTCTCCCAGGCCACTTTATGGTGGGGAAGCATATGTTGATGCAGGGCCATAGTGCCAACATTGGGACCCTGGCCACGCTTCACCTTCTGCTGACATATCTTGCATGTGGCTATGTGAACCTCCTCCGGATGCTTGATGAAAAACTACCACACTGCCGAGTAGTTGATTTTCCCACAAACAGTCCGCACTAATTGACTGCTACTGCCGCCGTCTCCAGGAACCCCTGTTCCTCTACCTCCCGGGGAGGTAGGCTGCCGCAAAGCAGGTGGTCTCCCCCGGGCACGTTTGGCTCCAGAATTTCCACTTCTGCCACCATGCTGACTGCCAACCATGCTACCGTCTTGCTGGCTCAGCTGCTGCCTCATGGGCAACCTGCAACTCTCTTTTCCTGATGATGATGAGAAGCCCCTTCTGCATCTGGCTCCCAATTCCGATAAGCTTCATCATCATCAACAAGTGTCTGCATGTCACTGATGTCCTCCTCAGGTTCCTCAAAAGTGTCTGCTTCAGGACCCTGAACCCTGGCAACACCACCTCCCACGTCACTCTTCTCATCACTCCTTGCCCGCCTAGCGAAGGAAGCGGTGGATGTCTCCTCCACTTCTTGGCTGGGCAGTAGCTGCTGATTGTCCTCTATTAGATCATCCTCAGTGAATAGTGGAACTGTACCCACACCATAAAATACTTCTGTAGGGAAGGGAACAGCATAGGATAGAGGCAATTGGAGGACAGGGACTACTCCCTGGCCATGCCAACTGAGGGTTGTGTCTGAGGAACCCACCGCCTGTTGACTCGGGTTTTCAGATGTCACTTGTGATGAAGTGAATGACCGTGGGTGGGCAGATGGCGGATGGGTTGCTGGTCGAGATACGACTGCTAGCTGATAAAGGGAGGTCAGTCCTCTCGCAGTATGCACTGATGAGGGCAGAAAAATGCGCTACAGTATGCCTAAAAACTCTGTATTTTTGTTATACACTAGCTGGTGATTTCTTTTGTCTGTCCTTTCACAGTATGTAGGCCCTTGATAGATTAACAGGTACAAAATAGTACACTACTTAGATGTATGAATGCAGTATGCACTGATGAGGGCAGAAAAAATGAAAAATAGAAAAAAAGAAAAATATTTTTGTAAAACACCACCAGTACACAACAGTGCTGCAGCCAAAAAAAGCTGTGTACTAAACACAAACTTGCACTCTGTCACAGACTATTAGGAATGGACTGCTGGGTATTATACCGTTTACAGATTCAAAGAGAATCTGGATACCTCTCACACCAGCACTGGAAATCCCTCACACCTGTGCAGCGGACTGCCGACACAGCTCTCGGCAAATCCTTATACTGGAAAAAGAACTCCGTCCGGCACCAAGGTATGGGTTAAAAGGCTTGTCTTTATTAAATCCACAGCAGGTCACATACAGAAAAGATGGTCTGATGCGTTTCGCCCTTTACAGGGCTTAATCATAGACTAACACATCTTACAACAAACATGGTTAAAATACTGTGCGGTCCGGTCACATGACCATTCGCATCATCACATTTAAAATACATGGAAAAGCTGGATAACACATGGATCGGATTCCACTCACATATTTGTTTCAGTAACGATCCTCTAAGTGATCTTTAACACATTCTTTTGCGGTTTTCTGCAACAAAGATTTCTACTGAGACGCAATTCACACTGCAGACTTCCTTTGTTGGTTAAATGCCTGAAACCATCCATTTATTCCTGTACTGTGGTGGGTATTCCTTCCATATGTACTGTTATATGACTTTAGAGAAAAGCGGTATATTAAAGTTAAACATTTTGTATTACAGAGTATGGACGGTAATGGAAAATATAATGGGAGGGATAAATTAACTGATGTTATTGTATAGATTAAATTCCTATATGTTATTGTAACCTTTATTATTATTACATTATTAGTACTATAATATAAATTATTATTTTTGTTTTTATTTATATTTAATATATATTGTAGTCTGCAAGTGATACACGTGGCCACATATATTATTCATTTTGAATTACAGTTAATGTGGTCTTTGATAACATATTCCTTGCCCATATAGCATGATGTGATCTTATTAGTCTGCTCTATATAATTGCATGTAATGCATCTAGTGTGCCCACACTTCCAACACCCTGTTGTCTCCAGCCAAGTTCCCCTATTTTTTCTGGGGTTAGATTGGCTAGGAAACAAAGTCGGTGACAATGTAGATCCCAAAGTCGGACCCCGGCGGGACACTGTCATAATTCCATCTTGCACAATATTTTTTAGAATGGGATCTGTTTCGAGTACTGGGATGTATTTATTAATAATACCTCTAATTTGATTGAATTGTACGCTATAGGGAGTGACAAAGTATGGTTTTCTCATACCTTCTTTTCTGTTTTTTAATTGTGTTCTGTTTTCTCTGCTAGAGTAGTTACATAGTTACATAGTTAGTATGGTTGAAAAAAGACATACGTCCATCAAGTCCAACCAGGGAATTGAAGGGAAGGGTGTAAGGGGATAAGGGAAAGGGATGTAGTTTTATAATTCTGCATAAGCATTAATGTTATTTTGTTCCAGGAATGTATCTAACCCTGTTTTAAAGCTGTTAATTGTTCCTGCTGTGACCAGTTCCTGAGGTAGACCGTTCCATAAATTCACAGTCCTCACGGTAAAGAAGGCGTGTCGCCCCTTTAGACTAAACCTTTTCTTCTCTAGACGGAGGGAGTGCCCCCTCGTCCTTTGGGGGGGTTTAACCTGGAACAGTTTTTCTCCATATTTTTTGTATGGGCCATTTATATACTTATATATATTTATCATATCCCCCCTTAAACGTCTCTTCTCAAGACTAAACAATTGTAACTCCTTTAATCGCTCCTTATAGCTAAGATGTTCCATGCCCCATATTAGTTTAGTCGCGCGTCTCTGCACCCTTTCAAACTCTGCAGTGTCCCTTTTATGAACAGGCAACCAAAACTGAACAGCATATTCCAGGTGAGGCCGTACTAATGCTTTATAAAGGGGGAGTATTATGTCCCTGTCCCTTGAGTCCATGCCTCTTTTGATACATGACAATATCCTGCAGGCTTTGGAAGCAGCAGCCTGACATTGCATGCTATTCTGTAGTCTGTGATCTACAAGTACACCCAGATCCTTCTCTACCAGTGACTCTGCCAGTTTAATCCCCCCTAAGACATATGAAGCATGCAGGTTATTAGTACCCAGATGCATAACTTTACATTTATTCACATTGAACCTCATTTGCCAAGTGGATGCCCAGACACTTAGTCTATCCAAGTCATCTTGTAACTTATGCACATCCTTTATAGACTGTACCGTGCTACAAAGCTTGGTGTCATCTGCAAAGATAGAAACAGAGCTGTTAATACCATCCTCTAAATCATTGATAAATAAATTAAACAACAGCGGGCCCAGTACTGAACCTTGGTGTACACCACTAATAACCGGGGACCAATCAGAGTACGAATCATTGACCACCACTCTCTGGGTACGATCCATGAGCCAGTGTTCAATTCAGTTACAAACTAAAGTTTCCAAGCCCAAGGACCTTAACTTACCTGTCAGACGTCTGTGACAGTATCAAATGCTTTGGCAAAATCCAGAAACACTATATCCACATAAAAGCAAATTAGATTGGTTTGACAACTTCTATCCTTAGTAAACCCATGCTGGTTATCACTTATAATACTATTATCCCCTATGTATTCCTGTATGTAATCCCTTATAAGTCCTTCAAACAATTTACTTGAAGATTGGTACCACATTCGCCTTGCGCCAGTCCCTTGGCACAATACCAGACACCAGAGAATCTCTAAATATCATGAACAAGGGTACAGATATTACTGAACTTACCTCTCTAAGAACTCTTGGGTATAGTCCATCCGGCCCTGGAGATTTGCTTACATTTACTTTACTTAACTTACCTTGTACCATCTCTACATTAAGCCAGTTCAGTACATTGCATGATGTGTTACCAGCACTGACCTGGCCAATGTCAGCTCCTTTTTCCATAGTGTATACAGAACTAAAGAACCCATTCAGTAGCTCCGCCTTCTCTTGATCGCCCGTGACAACCTCCCCATTATCATTATTAAGGGGTCCTACATGCTCTGTCCTTGTTTTTTTTGTATTTAAGTTGTTTTTGTAAGTTGTTAGTACATTCCTATCCATATTGTCAATTCTTTTTACAGAGTCTTGAAGCACTTTATCACCATAACCCCTGTTTTTAAATCTATTCACCGTTTCTTTTTTGACATGTTCGAAACGCACCATGTCCGAACAATTTCTTTTTGTTCGGCATAGCTCTCCATACGGAATGTTGTTAATCACGTGCCTTGGATGGCACGATGACGGCAGCAATACCGAATTTGTTGCTGTGTCTTTTTTGAATTGATACACTTCAATTTTGGAATTATTACTTGTTAGAGTAATATCTAGGAAGTTCACCGACGATCTGCTGAAGTAGGAGGTGAATTTCAAATTTAAGTCATTATTACCAATATATTGTACGAATTTATTGAAACGCTCCTCACTACCCTTCCGAATGATCACCAGATCGTCGATGAATCTTCCTATCCAGTGTATCTCTCCAAAAAATTGACTTTCAGGGTTAAATATATATCTCTGTTCCCAAAAGAACATAAATATATTAGCGAATAAGGGCGAGTATTACGCCCCCATTGATGCTCCCCTGGTCTGAATGAAGAAATCACCGTCAAACATAAAATAGTTGTGTTTTAACAAAAATTCTGACACTGAATTGCACTGAAAAAATTATTCCTGCCTCCTCTGCTAAGGTTTATGAAGTTGATGCAGCTTGTTGAAATGTATGAGGCAACACACAGCTATCTGCCCCTCTCTGTAATACTAAGCTGAAGAAAGTGACTTGGAGGATAATGTCTGCAGCTGCAGTAAAAATCCTTTTCAGTGAAAAAACAATTCTCTCCGTCCACGAGAACGCTCATGTGACTAGGAGGATGTTAAATGCTGCTGGAATGTGCTTTTCTCTGCTGTAACACACACACAGGCTCTGTGTCCTATGATCCTTCTGCAGTGTATTGTAATGAAGTGAGGAGCTGGAATTATGGTAGTCGATTTTATAGGACTTTGACATCACAGGGGTGACTGGCCGCTAATAGGCTGCATCCTGAATGTGATTCAGGGTCATCCCTTCATCATCACCGCCTGTCATCATCCCCTTGTCATCATCCCACACCCCCCTTCATCATCCTCTTGTCATCATCCCCTCCCCCCCTTCATCATCCCCTTGTCATCATCCCCACCCCCCTTCATCATCCCCTTGTCATCTTCCCACACCCCCCCTTCATCATCCCCTTGTCATCATCCCACACCCCCCCCTTCATCATCCCCCTGTCATCATCCCCCTGTCATCATCCCACCCCCCCTTCATCATCCCCTTGTCTTAACCCCACCCCCCCTTCATCATCCCCTTGTCATCATCACCACATGTCATCAGCCTCCCCCCCACCTTCATCATCACCGCTTGTCAATGTCTGATACAGTGGTCTTCAACCTGCGGACCTCCAGATGTTTCAAAACTACAACTCCCAGCAAGCCTTGCTGGGAGTTGTAGTTTTGAAACCTCTGGAGGTCCGCAGGTTGAAGACCACTGCGGCCTTCGACATCATCCAGCCCCCCCTCTCTCCGCCTCTTCTCCGCACTTCGGGCCCGGAATAGAGACGTTGCCTTGACAACGACGCAGAGGGACGTTGGTAATGAACGTCCCTCTGCGTCGTCGTCAAGGCAACGTGACTATTCCGGGGCCGGGCCCGAAGTGCGGAGAAGAGGCCCCCGGTGAAGATGGCAGCCCGGAACCACTATCCCTCCGGACGACCTCCCCACCGGACAGTACTGCAGCACCGGACCAGCGCACCCTAACGTCCCGCCGAGCGGAGGTGAGTACAAAACTAAAGGGGGTGAGAGGAGGGGGGGGGGCTGGATGGTGTCGAAGAACGCAGTGGTCTTCAACCTGCGGACCTCCAGAGGTTTCAAAACTAGGCTTGCTGGGAGTTGTAGTTTTGAAACATCTGGAGGTCCGCAGGTTGAAGACCACTGTTCACTCGAGTATAAGCCGAGGGGGGTGTTTTCAGCACGAAAAATCGTGCTGAAAAACTCGGCTTATACTCGAGTATATACGGTAACTTCCTGTATGTGGCACATTAGTATATGCGAGGGGGGGAAACTTTTCAAGATGGTTGGTGACCATGGCGGCCATTTTGAAGTCGGCCATTTTGAATCCAACTTTAGTTTTTTCAATAGGAAGAGGGTCATTTGACACATCAAACTTTTTGGAAATTTCACAAGAAAAACAGTGATGTGCTTGGTTTTAATGCAACTTTATTCTTTCATGAGTTATTTGCAAGTTTCTGACCACTTATAAATTGTGTTCAATGTGCTGCCCATTGTGTTGGATTGTCAATGCAACCCTCTTCTCCCACTCTTCACGCACTGATAGCAACACAGCAGGAGAAATGCTAGCTCAGGCTTCCAGTATCCGTAGTTTCAGGTGCTGCATATCTCGTATCTTCACAGCATAGACAATTGCCTTCAGATGACCCCAAAAGTCTAAGGGGGTCAGATCGGGAGACCTTGGGGTCCATTCAACTGGCCCACAACGACCAATCCACTTTCCAGGAAACTGTTCATCTAGGAATGCTCGGACCTGACACCCATAATGTGGTGGTGCACCATCTTGCTGGAAAAACTCAGGGAACGTATCAGCTTCAGTGCATAAAGAGGGAAACACATCATCATGTAGCAATTTCGCATATCCAGTGGCCTTGAGGTTTCCATTGATGAAGAATGGCCCCACTATCTTTGTACCCCATATACCACACCATACCATAAATTTTTGTGTTCCAACAGTCTTGGAGGGATCTATCCAATGTGGGTTAGTGTCAGACCAATAGTGGTGGTTTTGTTTGTTAACTTCACCATTCACATAAAAGTTTGCCTCATCACTGAACAAAATCTTCTGCGTAAACTGAGGGTCCTGTTCCAATTTTTGTTTTGCCCATTCTGCAGGACCTGAAACTACGGAGACTGGAAGCCTGTGCTAGAATTTCTCCTGCGGTGTTGCTATCAGTGTGTGAAGAGTGGGAGAAGAGGGTTGCATTGACAATGCAACACAATGGGCAGCAAATTGAACACATTTTATAAGTGGTGAGAAACTTGTAAATAACTCATGAAAGAATAAAGTTATGTTAAAACCCAAGCACATTGTTTTTCTTGTGAAATTCCCAATAAGTTTGATGTGTCACATGACCCTCTTCCTATTGAAAAAACAAAAGTTGGATTCAAAATGGCCGACTTCAAAATGGCCACCATGGTCTTCACCCATCTTGAAAAGTTCCCCCCCCCCTCACATATACTAATGTGCCACAAACAGGAAGTTAATATCACCAACCATTCCTATTTTATTGAGGTGTATCCATATAAATGGCCCACACTGCATATCTATACATAGTTATTAGGCCACACCTTAGCCATATTTTTTCTACACTAAATAACCCTAATTCTAATACTCTTTCTGGGTATTGTAGTCCTCCCATTCCCCATATTACTCTGGTTGCCCATCTTTGAACCCTCTCCAGCTCCACACTGGTGCCCAGTACTGTACACAGTATTCCATGTGTGGTCTGACTAGTGATTTGTACAATGGTAGAATTATTCCCATGTCATGGGCATCTATGCCCCTTTTGATGCACCCCTTGATTTTATTTACCTTGGCAGCAGCTGCCCGACACTGGTCGCTACAGCTAAATTTCTTATTAACTATAACTCCTAAGTCCTTTTCCATCTCAGTCATCCCCAGTGTTTTACCATTAAATACATATACCCAGCCTGGATTTTTCCTCCCCATGTACATAACCTTACATTTATCAGTGTTGAACCTCATCTGCCACTTCCCAGCAACTGGTCAACTTTTCCTCAGCATAGATCTTGATGAATCTCCCCCACTATCCCATTTTATAATGCTTCTCTGAGCTGATAACATTTTGCCTTCCTAGGTTTCCATGTTTTTGTGGCTCCTTGAAGGGTTCCCTTTATGATATTCACAGGTATCAGTCTCCCGGTTTATATCAGGATAGTTAAAGTCCCCCATTATTGTCCCCTCATTGTGATTTGCTGCCATGTTTATTTGCCTCAGTAATTGATCTTCTGCCTCTTCCATTATATTTGGTGGCTTATAGCAAACCCCTATCAGGATTTTATTACTTTTCTTTCCATATATTTCTAGCTATACTGATTCTACATTCTCATTTCCCTCACAGATATCCTTCCACAGTGTGGCATTCAGACGAGACTTTACATAAAGGCACACTCCTCTCTCTTTCTTATTTTTCCGATTCTTCCTGAATAGACTATATTTTAACCGCCCAGTCACAGCTATCATCCAACCATGTCTCTATTATTCCCACTATGTCATAACTTTCCTCAGACATTATCAACTCCAGTTCATCAATTTTATTGGTCAGGCTTCAACTAAAAGATTTAGCCATTCTCTCACAGTATTGTCATGGGCCAAGGAAACCACTTCAAACGGGTAAGGAAAGAAAATGGTCAAAAAATGTAGCTAAAAAAATGAAATGTGAACATACCCTAAGGCTGGTTTTGCACAGTGTTTATTTATTTATTTATTTATTTATTTTTTTTTGGGGGGGGGGGGGTATTAACGTCTTTTTGATAAATAGCATTCATTTATTTCTGCTAATAGTAATAAGATTTTTTTTTGTCTGAAGTCTGAAGACTTTTTGCCAGACAGAACACGTAGAAGCTCTTTTACACAATAATAATAAATAAAAAAAAACACTGATGTTATGTATTGCATGTTTGGGTATTCTGCACTTGATGATTGGTATTTAGTTAGAATATTTTTTTTTGATTCCGCTAGTGGTAGGAATTTTCACTGCTGTTCTAGGCATAATTTCTGCTTACTCCATATTTTAATTTCTTTCTATAGCTGTGCAGGGAGGATAATTGCCCCTTAATGAGACATAATTAATTTTATGGCGTTTCTTCCATTTAGTGGTGCTGTGCAGTCACAATTTAAAGAAATGAAAACCAGGTGAAAAGAGCTTAGATTTTATGTCTGCAAAATTCCTCTTAGCCAACAGGCAAAAAGAAACCTAACAAGAAAAGATAATTTGAAAAGATATTTACTCATTCAAGTTGAATTAAAAAAAAAAAAAAAATTAAACATTTTAATGCTAAAATATGGTAATAAACAAAACACATTACTTAAATGAATCAATTCTAAAAGACAAAAGTACAATTTAGGTAAGTAATGTAAATATATTGCATTCCACTACCAAAGATGTATGAAGTTGCTATTTAAAAAAGATGACATAAAACAAACAGTGCGCCAATAATACTAGTATATTATTAAATTTTTTGCAGCAGATCCAACAGTTATAACAATTAAGAAAGGAGGGGAGGTGAAAATGGTACATACTGTTCAACTGGTCATAAATATATTCTCGTGTGTCCTTAAAGGGATATTCCCCCTAGACATCTTATCCCCTTTCCAAAGCATAGGGGATAAGATGTCTGATCTCGGAGTTCTGGCCTCTGGGATGCCCCACGATCTCGTGCAGCACCCGGCATTCTAAACATTCTGTTCATAATGCTTGGTGTGGGCAGCCGAGGTTGTGACTTCTCCTATGCCCACTCGTGATGTCATGTCATTCCCCCTCCATTCATCCTTTGAATAGGGGATAAGATGTCTATAGGCAGAGGACCCCTTTAAGATTGCATTTTAAAAGATGGAATGTCCAGCCCTAATATTTTCACCTTTGGGATGGCCTTTGGGATTTAGACATATGGTAAAAAATCTGCACCACCAGGTTTGCACATAGCTATGCAAATGTATTTATGGCATATTGGGAGGAATGTACCATCTCTTGCCATCTGATGCTTTGGCGGTGCTATATAGACGACATAGTCATGATGTGGGAAGGGAAAACAACAGTTTGATGCGATTTATTACAGGGATTTGCCAAAATACATAAAATTTAAAAATTAATACCAACATTCATGAAACAAATATAGAATTTGTAGACCTGAACAGAAAAACTGGAGTTTTCTACATATAAAACAAAAACAAAAAAACAGCTGGCATGAATTGCTATATACTCCATTCTTGTTGAAAAAGCTGCAATTCACCTGACCGGACAATTTAAGAAGAAAATGTATGCATCAAAATAGCTTGAGGAACCACTCAATAAAAAGAGGAAGCTAAATAAAATTACCTTTTATAACAAAACTACTAATAAGACTAATAGTGAAGAAAATCAAACAGCAAAATTAATTCTGACATTTACTTTGTTTAATGTTTGGGTGGAAAAACATCATTAGAAAATAGTGGTTTCTAATATTGGAAGACAAACCTCTGGCAACTTCCAATCTTTCTTCCAAGATCAACAGTGCTATATACAATAGCTCTGAACCTAAATCTTAAGGTTGCACCTGTGATGACTGGTTCTGCCAGAACCCTTAGGGTTAATTCTTTCTAGCCCTGTGGTTTATTCTGTTGCTGGGATTACGCCTCTGTGCTCTGGGTATGGTTCTGCTTGCTGAGCCAATTAGAATCCTCCTGCTAGCAGCACAGGGATATATGAGAAAGTCTTTCTCAGTCATTCCTTACCTGTGAAAGTTCTTTTAACTGCAACTAGCAATCTAGTACAATCTAGCACTCTACACTGTCCATGGGAGGGGGCATGACGGCCATAACACCCCATCCCATAGGCTGGCATTGAGGGTCCGTGGCATGATGTCACAAGGGGGCAGAGTCCAGATGTCACGAATCACGATACTCCAGCCCCATGGTCGTGAGGCTTCAAACATGGCGGTGGGTGCTGTATGCAGCTGAGACAGGTGGGTGCTGAATGAGAGATTGTGGTGGTCCCCAGTCCTGATTGTGATGCCACAAAAATGCTTGAGTTGTCATCAGGCTAATTATTATTATTTTTTTTTTATATTTTAATGAGAAAACGTCAGTTTTTAACTTCAGTTGTTTTTTTTAATTAAAGATTACCTTTCCCTAGCACATTTTCCTATAGATTTCACTATACCTTCCATATTTAAATTGCCACCCTGTCAAAACAGTATGTCAATGTGCATCGCTGAGTATGCATAGTTTCCCTTTTCACTTTAACCCTTTAACGACGCAGGACGTATATTTACGTCCTGCGCCGGCTCCCGCGATATGAAGCATCACATCGAGTCGGTCCCGGCGGTCATCAATGGGCGGGACCCGCGGCTAATACCACACATCGCCGATCGCGGCGATGTGCGGTATTAACCCTTTAGAAGCGGCGGTCAAAGCTGACCGCCGCTTCTAAAGCGAAGGTGAAAGTATCCCGGCTGGTCAGTCGGGCTGTTCGGGACCGCCGCAGTGAAATCGCGGCATCCCGAACAGCTTGCAGGACACCGCGAGGGCCCTTACCTACCTCCTCGGTGTCCGATCGACAAATGACTGCTCCGTGCCTGAGATCCAGGCAGGAGCAGTCAAGCGCCGATAACGCTGATCACAGGCGTGTTAATACACGCCAGTGATCAGCATAGGAGATGTAAAAAAATAGTTTAAAAAAAAGTTAAAAAAATTTTAAAAAATAAAGTGTTAATAAAGGTAATTTAACCCCTTCCCTAATAAAGTTTAAATCACCCCCCTTTTCCCATAAAAAAAATACAACAGTGTAAATAAAAATAAACATATGTGGTATCGCCGCATGCGTAAATGTCCAAACTATAAAAATATATTGTTAATTAAACCGCACAGTCAATGGCGCACGCGCAAAAAAAATCCAAAGTCCAAAAAAGCGTATTTTGGTCACTTTTTATACCATTAAAAAATGAATAAAAAGTGATCAAAAAGTCCGATAAAAACAAAAATTGTAGCGATGAAAACTTCAGATCACGGAGCAAAACATGAGTCATTAGTGTAATTCACCTGTGGCTCATTGATAAATTCCTTCACCCCTTCTCACTTCCCTGCCGAATCTTTGTTGTCTTGAGCCTTAGAGAAAGCATTCCTGTTATTGCCTTGCTGTGTATCTTATCCTTTGCTCCATGACCTGACCTTGCTCCTTGCCGCCTGCCTACTGACCATTTGCTACGTTCCTGACTATGCTGCTGTGCCGCCTGCACTGACCTTCTGCTATTCTGACTACGAGCAGTATTATCCCTTCTGTGCCTTGCATCTCCTCAGCCGCCTGTGTGGTCGAGCCATGCCAGGGGTAGCGACCTGGGTGCCACCTGCTGCAGAAAGTCCATCCCGCTTTGCGGCGGGCTCTGGTGAAAACCAGCGACACCTTAGACTCCACTCCCTGGTACGGTCCGAGTCATCTGCCACACAGGTCCAGCAGATCCACATCCATTGGGGTTCCTTTCTTCTGAAATGTGAGTGTTACATTTATCCTATTGACCAATCTGTAATCTATCTAATCTATCTACCTACTCACATCTATCTCCCTAATTATCTACATATTGAAGTCTATGCAAGGAAAAAGCTGGGTGCTAACTACATGTTGCACTACCTGGTGCCTCTTCTGGCACTCTCTAGACTTCTATCAGTATAAAGCAGGGCCGGACTGGGACCAAAGATAGGCCCGGGCATATTAGACTATGCAGACCATTATTTTTTATAGGTGTGGGTCCTAGCAGTCAGACCCCACCAAAATAAAATGGACTGCATAGTCTAAAATCACCACAGTTGAAGTGCCTCTCCAGCTGTTGCAAAGCTATGATTCCCATATTGCCTGCAGAGTTTCAGGCATGATGGGAGTTGTAGTTTTATAACAGTTGTAGGGCTACAGATCAGTGTATAGTTTCATCCATCATCACTGCAGAAATTATAAGTGACCTCAGCAGTGATGGGACAGTCAGGTAGAATACATAATGCTATAATGACTCACAGGTGACATCTTCTCTGTTGTTGTTCCTTTTCTTCTTCATCTGGTCCAGACGTCAGGACTTCTTTCAGTTACATCTTTTTCTGCAGAATCTGACACCAGACATCATTGTTTCCTTATGCTCATCCTCCATATAAATGCAATAATAATTATAAGTACAAAAATAATATGATATATATATATATATATATATATATATATATGTCAGTGTGCTGCTGCATTCTTCTGTTGATATATATATATATATATATATATATATATATATATATATATACACATATATACAAATTATGTGTGACTAGTAGAGATGAGCGGATCGAAGCTGACAAACCTGAATTCATTTCATGAAATATTCGATTTGCAATGAATTTAAACTTCATTTTACAGTGTTCTAGGCTATTGGAGACCTAAAATGGCGGATCCAAGTGTGAGTACATGGGGCAGGGGATTATGGGAGGGTGAGAAACTGCCTCGAGGAGGACATCAGTGATGTGCACACATCTGTTGATGATGATGAAGCCGATCGCAATTGGGAGCCGGGTGCAGAAGGGGCTTCATCATCATCAGGAGAAGAGAGTTGCAGGTTGCCCTTGAGGCAGAAAGGCGGTAGCACGGTTGGCAGTCAGCGTGGTGGCAGGAGTGGAAATTTAGGAGCCAAACGTGCCCGGGGGAGACCACCTGCTTTGCGGCAACCTACCTTTCCGGGAGGTAGTGGAACAGGGGTTCCTGGAGACGGCGCCAGTAGCGGTCAATTAGTGCGTACTGTAGGTGGGAAAATTAGCTACTCGGCGGTGTGGAAGTTTTTCATCATGCATCCGGAGGAGGTTCACATAGCCACATGCAAGATCTGTCGGCAGAAGGTGAAGCGTGGCCAGGGTCCCAATGTCGGCACCATGGCCCCGCGTCAACACATGCGTCGCCACCATAAAGCGGCCTGGGAGAACCGTGGCTCCAATGTAGTGGTCCAGCCTGCTGTATCACCCAGTGGCCATCTGCTCCCTCCTTCATCCAGCCAAGGCTCCACCACCTCAGCCAAAGGAAGCTGTGTGTCAAAACCTCCTTCTGTCACTCCAGATGCCCCTGCTTCTCCCGCTTTTAGTCAGCCATTCCGCCAACAATTCATCGGCGAAGCCATGTCCAAGAGACAACAGTATGTCCACTCATCCAACAGTGCAGAAGTTGAATGTGCCCCTGTCCAAGTTGCTGGTGCTGCAGTCCCTCCCTTTTCAAGTGGTGGACTCTGCACCTTTCAGAGAATTCAGAGGCTTGTGCCGAGCCGAGGTGGAGAGTCCCAAGCTGTCATTTCTTTGCGAAGAAGGCAGTACCTGCCCTGCATAAGTTTGTACTAGAGAAGGTGGGCCAGTCCTTGAGCCTGTCGGTGTGTTCAAAAGTGCACGGCAGCGCAGACGTGTGGAGCTGTAACTACGGGCAGGGACAATATTTGTCTTTTACGGCCCACTGGGTAAATGTGGTTCCTGCACAGCCACAACAGCAACTTGGACAGGTCACACCGTTTCCTCCTCCACGCTCTCGCTCTCATGAAGTTGGTCTTGTTACAGTGTGCGACGCTGCCTCCTCATCCTTCACTGTGTCCTCGGCCTCCACTGCACATCCAAATCTCGGTGGCCCTTCATCGTACCATTTGTGTAGGGCACGGTGGTGTCAAGCTGTTCTTCACATGGTTTGCCTTGGTGAACGGAGTCACACAGCGGAGGAACTGCTAAAATTCATTTGTAAAGAAATCCGAGTATGACTTACTCCACGAAATCTGGAAATGGGAACCATGGTGACCGACAACGGGAAGAACATTGTGTCTGCGCTGCGACAAGGAAATGTGAAACATGCGCCCTGCAAGGCACACGTGTTGAATCTGGTTGTCAAGCACTTCCTCAAGTCTTCATCCCATTTGCAAAACATCCTGAAAATGGCAAGGAAACTGTGCATGCTCTTCAGCCACTCGTATACCGCCAAGCACACCTTCCTTGAGCTGCAGCGTCAGAACAGTATCCCACAACATAGTCTTATTTGTGACATTGCCACACGTTGGAATTCCACCCTCCATATGTTGGACAGAATATACGAACAAAGAAAAGCCATCACTGATTTCTTGATGATCCAAGCTGATAGGACTATTCCCCTGTGTAACTTCTATGTGAACCAGTGGCAGCTCATACGTAACACCTGCCGTTTGCTGAGGCCCTTTGAGGAAGCCACATTATTTGTAAGTCGCCTGGATTACGCCATGAACGACGTAATTCCACTCCTACATTTCCTACAACAAATGATTGAAACTATGGCTTGTCACGGCAATGGAGACGTTGTGCCTACATCTCAAGACTACATTAGCCCTGTGGGGGCTCAACTTGAGGAGGAGGAAGAGGGGCAGAGCAGAGCACAGTTAAGGTTGGATGAGATGGCCAGTGTTTCTAGTCATCGGACAGGAGAGGAGGAGCAGGAGCAGCCAGAGGAGCTGGAGGATTATGAGGAAGGCGAGACAGAGGACCCAGACACACCGTGGCAGTATGCAGTGGAGATGGAGGCAGGTAGTCCCTCCGAGTCACTGACGCAAATAGCACGATGTATGCTCAGTTGCTTGCGTAGTGACCCCCGAATTGTCAAAATTCATCAGCGGGATGACTTATGGATCTCCACCTTATTAGACCCTCGCTACTGTCCCAGAATGGGGGCCTTTTTTACATCCACTGAGAAGGAGGACAAACTGACCCACTACAGAGAGATTCTACATAGTCAGTTGGCCGATGCCTAACGGCCACATGGTCCATCAACTCACAGGTCTGACTCGGGGGGCCCTCTGCGCTCACCTTCCACTGCCATGGCTGCTGGGGAGGGGTTGCAGGAGCAGTACCTGCTCAATCAGCAGCAGCCTGAGTCTACAGTCGCTGATGAGTAGCTTTCTTCAGCCGCATAGTGAAGCAACTCATCAGCAGCAGGTAGACATGGAGCAGGACCTGAACCAGCAGGTGGTGGCATACCTTGACATGACGATGCCAACAACCATTGAAGATCCGCTGTACAACTTGATTTATGGCCACAATTAGCAGAGTTTGCCCTGGAAAAGCTGTCCTGCCCGACCAGAAGTGTGCCATCAGAGCGGGTGTTTAGTGAGGCCAGGGCCATAGTAACCCCAAGGCGAACTCGTCTGTCCACAAAAAATGAGGAGAGACTGAAGTTTGTCAAGATGAATCAGGGATGGATCAGCCAGGATTTCCAGCCACCAATGCCAGATGCCTCAGAGTAGATTGACCATGCTGCTACACCAACACTTCCCAATTATGGCTATGAAACCCTCTTTGGTTATCAATTAGGGTTATGAAACCCTCTTTGGTACTGCGATTAGCTGCTCCTGGCTCATCCTGTGTCTCTCAGGAACTACTTGCCTCACAGATGCTTTGGGCCTTGGCCCTTTAATTTTTGGATGTTAAGCAGTAGCTAAATACATGCTTAATGCAAATTTCAACATTGATCTTTAAATGTAAGGGGTTATGAAACCCTCTTGGGTACTGCGAATGCCTGCTCCTGGCTCATCCTGTGCCTTTCAGGAACTACTTGCCTCACTGATGCTTCTGGCCTTGGAGATTTAATTTTTGGAATTTTATCAGTAGCTAATACATGCTTAATGCTAATTTCAACAATGATCTTTAAATTCTCGGCGCTCTGCCAGGGCCGTCGCCTACCCTGCCGGGGCCGATCCGAGCACCTAACTAAACCATCCAATCGGTAGTAGAGACAGGCAGTGTGTACAAAGGCCAGGGACTTAATGAACCCGAGCTTATGACCCGCACTTAGTTGGAATTCTTCTTTCATTGTAAATAATTGCAATCCCTATCATGAACGGGGTTGAGCGGGTTACCCGCAGTTGTCGGTGAAGGATATACACACGCTGGTCCGTTCAGTGTAGCGCGCGTGCAGCCCCGGACATCTGATGGCATCACACACCTGTTATTGCTCGATCTCGCGATTGATCGTGCAATGTAAGGGGTTATGAAAGCCTCTTGAGTACTGCTGATGCCTACTCCAGACTGCTCCTGTGTCTTTCAGGAACTATTTGCCTTCATGATGCTTCTGGGCTTGGGCCTTTAATTTTACGATCGGTGAAATAGATACATTCATGCTTAATTAAAATTTCAACATTTATGGTGCAATGTTTTGGGTTATTAAACCCTCTTGGGTACATTTGTTTTCAAATTTTATGATAATTTTCTCTGTAATAAACTAGAATTTTCAAGAATAATAACCATTACATTACATTGAACGCTTGTTGTGTGGGATTCTTTAATTAAAATTGTCAAAAATAATATGGAGATGAATGAACTCTGCTTCTTTATTTCAGAAAACATTACTTTAGAGAAGAAAGTTTTTTTGTGGTCCATCGTCCTGCATTATAGAGTCTTCTTGACTCTTGGATATGCGCTTCTTCTTATACAAGGGTACAAAAAAAAAGAAAAAAGGCCCTGCTGTGTACTCGTGCATCAGCCAACTCCAGGCTGTGTCATTCAGGCAATATCTCGTTTACTGATGCCGCTGTGGAGCCTGAGTCTGGGAATTTCAAATTTTCTCATAGGTAGCACTTGCTATCCAAAATTTTTTAAATAATTTCTAAAATTGTTGTGTTTTTTGGGGGGGATTGTGAAGCCCTGCTGTGTACTCGTGCATCAGCCAACTACAGGCTGTGTCATTCAGGCAAAATATGGTTTACTGATGCCGCTGCTGGACCTGGGTCTGGGAATTAAAAATTTTCTCTTAGATAGCAACTGCTATCCAAAATCTTCTTCATAAATTTCTAAAATTGTTGTGTTTTTTGGGGGGGATTGTGAAGCCCTGGTGTGTACTCATGCATCAGCCAACTCCAGGCTGTATCATTCAGGCAATATATGGTTTACTGATGCCACTGCTGGGCCTGGGTCTGGGAAATTCTAATTTTATCATAGGTAGCACCCGCTATCCAAAATCTTTGGTTTAAATTTCTTAATTCATCATTTAATCTTAGGGATTGTGAAGGCCTAGTGCCTACTCATGCTGCTGGCAACTCCGGGCTGTGCCATTCATCCACTATATGGTCTCCTCATGCTGCCAACACCTCCACGCTGTGTCATTCAGCCACTATATGGTGTCCTCATGCTTCAGCCTCATCCAAGCTGTGTCATTCAGCCACTATATGGTGTCCTCATGCTGCCAACACCTCCACGCTGTGTCATTCAGTCACTATTTGGTCTCCTGACACTGATGCCACCACCAGGCTCTCTCATTGTGCTGCTGTGCAGCAGTGATTCTAAAAGCGATGCCGGTAATATGCCTGTTATTCCGAATAACAGTATTATTTCACTACCCCAGCACACTCCATATGCATTCTAGAAAACAGCAAAGTGTTCTATACCCCTATAGAGGCTGTATGTAGGCTAGAAATAGCCTTTTTTAATATAGATTTGGCACGAAAAATTTTCGATCGCAACAAACTTTTTCGGAAAATTCGGCAAATCGGCCGAATCAAATTTTTCAAAAGTTCGCTCATCTCTAGTGACTAGCTCTCAAAGGTATACAAGATAAGAAGTTAGATCCAGTATAATGAAATATGAGTATTAAATTAAATGCAATGCATTACATAAAGTAACTGAAGTCTAGCACAGGGCCCTTGCACAGGCTCCAGATAATTATTGTAGATATAGGTACATTAGAAAACAATAATAGCAAGCCAATATAATATATGTTCCCCACTATTAGTTTGGGGTATCATAAATAAGGCTAAATGATACAGGTGGAAATAAAATGATTAAGGAAAAGATAGGTATAAAAATAGTATAAAAATCGTGCAAAGTCTGCTAGTGCAAAGGTTTGCTATAGTTCTCAATATTAGTTCTGCTGGAGTAACATTTAGAATTTACAAGATGATGATAGAAATTTTAGCAGGGATGTGGAAATTTTATCACCCCACACCCGGGACATGCAGTTCCGGGCACCGGGCAGGTGAATTCTTTAGGCATTTTGCCCTGCTTCAGGCAAGCAGGGCTAAATGCCTGAGGAATTCAAATTTAATGGGGCAATCATTCTTACCCCGTCACTAAACTCCTAGAGACTGCAGCCTATAGCTAGCCGTGCAGGACGTCACTCATCGCGCGCACCTCTGTCAGGACCGAGGATGCTGTCCAGCAACATAACAGCCAACTACCTGAGCCTGCCGAAGTGCACTTTGGGATGGAGGACAGGTAAAAGCAGGGGAGGGAGTTTGGTGAATCATTGAATGATGTGGCAAAGGAGGGGAGGGGGGTGTAATATAATGGCAAAGGTGGGGGGCTGAAATATACAAATATAATGGCAAAGGGGGGCTGAAATAGAATAGCACTGGGGGGCTGAAATATAATAGCACAGGGGGGCTGAAATATAATAGCACGGGAGGGGGGGAGCTGAAATATAACAGCCCAGGGGGGATCTGAAATATAATAGCACGGGAGGGGGGGAGCTGAAATATAACAGCCCAGGGGGGATCTGAAATATAATGGCACGGGGGGGCTGAAATATAATGGCACAGGGGGAGGGGGGACTGAAATATAATAGCACGGGGGGCTGAAGTATAATGGCACAGGGGGGGCTGAAATATGATGGCACAAGGGGGGCTGAAATATAATGGCACAGGGGGAGGAGGGCTGAAATATAATGGCACTGGAGGGGGCTGAAATATAAAAATATAATGGCACAGGGGGGCTGAAATATAATAGCACAGGGGGGGGGCTGAAATATAATAGCACAGGGAGGGGCTGAAATATAATAGCCCGGGGGGGGGGTGAAATATAATGGCACAGGGGGGGGGGGCTGAAATATAATGGCACAGGGGGGGGGGCTGAAATATAATGGCACAGGGGGGGGTCTGAATTATAATGGCACAGGGGGGGCTGAAATATAATGGCACAGGGGGGGCTGAAATAAAATGGCACAAGGGGGCTGAAATATAATGGCACAGGGGAAGGGGGGCTAAAATATAATGGCACAGGGAGCTTCAGAGAAGGGGGAATATAATTGCACAGGATGTGATAAAGGGGGGATGAACTGGCACAGGATGGTAGCAGCTATTCTAATGCTGATACTGGTACTACGTTGGGCATTGTCGACACGCAAAGCAATGCACGCAATTGGCAGTACCTTATAGTTCATAACATAGTAACATAGTTCATAAGGGTGAAAAAGACCAGAGTCCATCAAGTTCAACCTATAACCCTAATAAGTCCCTATTGAGTTGAGTTGATCCAGAAGAAGGAAACAAACCCTCATACTAGAGGAAAACATTCCTTCCCTCCCGACTCCAAATATGGCAGTCAGAATAAATCCCTAGATCAACCTTCTGTCCCTATAAATCTAGTATACATAAGCAGTAATGTTATTACTCTCCAAAAATTCATCCAGCCCCTTTTTGAACTCTATTGCAGAGTTCACCATGACCACCTCCTCCGGGAGAGAATTCAACAGTCTCACTGCTTTTACAGTAAAGAACCCCTGTCTGTTCTGGTGTAGGAACCTTCTTTCCTTTAGACATAGAGGATGCCCCCCTGTTATTGATACAGTCCTGGGTATAAATAAATCATGGGAGAGATCTCTGTGCTGTCCCCTGATATATTTATACATAGTTATTAGGTCTCCCCTAAGCCTTCTTTTTTCTAAACTAAATAACCCTAATTCTGATTATCTTTCTGGGTAGTGTAGTCCTCCCATTCCCCGTATTACTCTGGTTGCCCGTCTTTGAACCCTCTCCAGCTCCACTATATCTTTCTTGTACACTGGTGCCCAGTACTGTACACAGTATTCTATGTGTGGTCTGACTAGTGATTTGTACAGCGGTAGAATTATTTCCTTGTCGTGGGCATCTATGCCCCTATTGATGCATCCCATGATTTTAATAGCCTTGGCAGCAGCTGCCCGACACTGGTCACTACAGCTAAATTTACTGTTAACTAAGACTCCCAAGTCCTTTTCCATGTCAGTCGTCCCAGGTGTTCTCCCATTTAATACATAATCCCAGCCCGGATTTTTCTTCCCCATGTGCATTACCTTACATTTTTATCAGTGTTGAACCTCATCTGCCACTTCCCAGCCCAAACGTCCAACCTACCCAGATCCATTTGTAACAGTGCACTGTCCTCTATAGTGTTTACCGCTTTACAGAGTTTAGTATCATCTGCAAAGATTGCTACTTTACTATTCAACCCCTCTGCAAGGTCATTAATGAATATATTAAATAGGACAGGACCCGAGATGGACCCCTGTGGTACCCCACTAGGGACAGTCACCCAATCAGAATAAGTACCATTAATAACCACCCTCTGTTTCCTATCATTGAGCCAGTTACTTACCCACTTGAACACATTCTCCCCCAGCCCAAACCTTCTCATTTTATGCACCAACCTTTAATGGGGGAACTCTACCTAATGGGGGTAATTTCTATCTGGGGCTCTGTCTCGGAGCCCTACCTTTTTACCAATTAGGGGGACATATATATCTGGGCCCTATTTACATTCCAGGGAAGCCCTTCATGGCTGCCAAGTGATGAAGGGATGTACCTAGCTGATAAAGGGACATATCTACCTGAAGGGGGGGACTACCTATTTAATGGGTACTTATCAGCTGCTGTATTCTCCACAGGAATTTCTTTTCATTTTACTCTCTGCTGACACCATGTCACGAACTGTCCAGTTTGCAGTAGCAAATTCCCATAGCAAACCTATCCCACTCTTGACAGTTCCTACCAAAGTAGTGAGATTTGCGTTACCCTTTAATGTTAAAGGGCATATGTGTACGCCCTGCATCCTGAGTCCTTAAGGATGTAGGGCGTACAGGGGAATTTCGGTCCCCGCTGATAGCCGGTCGGGGACCGGACCGGGATGCCTGCTGAAATCATTCAGATCCCCTCTCGAGACCCCCCCCCCCCCCATGTCAGCGATCATCGCAGATCATGGTAAATACAAACCGGCGACCTGCGGTGATTCCGGGTCATGGGGGTCATGTGATCCCATGACCCGGATAAGGATGATGAGCAGTGGTGTAATATACACTACCAATCATCATCCATACTGTACTGGGAGGTGGCAGTGTTGCCAACCCCCAGTACAGCTGTGATTGGACTGCCATAGTGACCAATCATGGCAGTATGGGGAGGGGGAGGTAAGTTAAGGAGCATGTTGCTCCGTTCTGCCACCACAATTCTGTGATCTGATTTTCAGGACGGAGCACCGTGCTGCCATCTCCCTCCTCAGTGTGAAAAAAGTGCCCCCCTTGCCCCTTTTCTGTGGCCCCTTAGCACAGAAAGCAATCAGGAACAGTTTAGATTAGGTAAGGACAGGTTAGGAATAAAATAAAGTTTTTTTTTTAAAGCGTACCATACTGTAGGTGTCTGCGAGTCGGTGGCACCTTTTGCTGCGTGACCCCGGCCCAACTAGGTCGCTGCAGTCTGCCGCCAGCATTTTTTTTTTTGCCGCAGACTTTTTTTGGGGGGGCTAAACGTGTGGCTGGGCCCTCTTAGCTATAATAGAACGGTCCGCCACCGTTAGCTAAAGCCCACCCGATGTTGATCAGTCCTGTAGTACTGATCAGCATTTTATTTTATTTTTTTGTGGTGCAGGCACTTTTTCCGGTTATAGCTGCTTTTTTATTTTTTTGCACCTATAGGCGGTTCATTCCACCAGTAGCGGACCTGTGCTGTGTGGACGGACCATACCTCTGTGTGCGGCCTGCCCCACCGCTGTCAGTGATTTATCAGGTATTTTGTGTGGGGGTCTGTGTACGTGCCACCAGCCACTGTTCTGGGCTGAGTGGCCAGAACCCCCATTGACTTCTGCGCCCCTTGCCGCCACCAAGCGCTAATCAGTGAGCACACCACTGATTAGGTAAATGCTTTTTTTGGCACAGGACTTTTTTTTTGCGTTTTTAGTTTATATCTTTTTTTCTGTTAGGGAGGGTTTAGTTAGTTAGGTTAGGGCGGATTAGAGAGGTAGTCTTGCACCGCACCACACACAGCACACACAAAAATAAAGTTTTCCTCGCACACATACACACCCCCCCATTCCCAATAGAGTAGGGAAATGGCCTGCAGGGCGTTTTTATTGTAGGAGGCATCTGCCATACTTGCCTCCTCCGTCACTGAAAGTGCCACAGAGGAAGAGGAAGACCCCACCTTCCTTATTTCCTCGTCCTCCTCATCATCTGGTTCTGATGATGTGCCACTAAGGTGGTGGACACACCGCCATGCAGGACTGCAAACCTCCTCTGCTCCTGACCCTGTGTCCAATGCTAACATGAGTCCCCCCAGCACTCATACTAGTCAAGCCCCCCTGCCAAGTTCACTGGTGCCCCATACCGGAGAACTTGTCTGGACTCAGGAATCAAGATTGACATTGTCGGGTTCACTGAAATGGACTATTTTAGTTATTATTTCAGTGACGACTTTGTCAATCTGATGGTTGAGCAGATGAATCTGTATGCCCAACAGTTTATTGCCGCACACTTTTGGCCAGGCCCTGTGGCTGGTTCCCAGTTGATGCGGCCGAAATGAGGACATTTTGGGACCTCATGCTGCATATGGGCCTAGTCAAAAAAAAACAGTGTCAGGCAATATTGAAGGGGGACGTCCATTACCAGACCCCACTCTACAGTATGGCCAGGACCCGTCCCCAGTTCAAGGCCATTGGGAAATGTTTGCATTATGCTGATAATGCGGCATGTCCCCTCTGAACTGATCCCACGTATGACCGCCTGTATAAAATCAGGCCGGTCATCGATCACTTTGGGGTCAAATTTTGGGAGGCCTATGTCCCTGGAAGGGAGGTCGCTATTGATGAGTCTCTCATCAGCTTTAAGGGGAGACTCAGCTTCCGGCAATACATCCCATCCAAGGGGGCGAGGTATGACATGAAGATGTATAAACTTTGCGAGATTACCTCAGGGTACACTTGCAAGTTTATGGTGCATGAGGGACGAGATTCCCGTATTGAACCCCCAGAATGTCCCCCCACACTGGGTGTTAGCGGGAAAATCGTTTGGGGCCTTTTTTACAGCCTTTGCTGGATAAAGGTTACCACCTTTACGTGGATAACTTTTATACTAGTCTCCCTTTCTTCACATCCCTCGCTGACAGATCCACGCTCGCTTGTTGGACATTCCAGAATCATCAAAGAGGCCTTCCTTCCTATCCCCCAGGATGAGTCCTGTGCCCTTACCCATGAAAATATGTTACTGGTCAGGTATAAGGACAAGAGGGACATCCTTATGCTAACCACAATTCATGGGAACGGCACCACCCCTGTCCCTGTGCGAGGTACCATGGGACCGGTCCTCAAGCCCGATTGTATTCGTGACTACAATTCGTATACGGGGGGAGTTGATCTTTGTGATCAAGTCCTCAAGCCATATAATGCCATGCGGAAAACACAGGTATGGTACAAAAAAGTTGCGGTCTACACGGTATAGGTTACCTCGTATAACTCTTTTGTACTATCCCAGTATGCTGGCAACACAGGGACATGCAGTACCTGCAGTTCCAAGAGGAAGTTCTAAAGTCCCTTATCTTTGGTGACCACCAAAGAGCAGGTCAGAGCACCTCTAGAACTGTGGGCCCCCGTATCCCAGAAAAAATGCAGTGTGTTGCAAGAGGGGCATTCGGAAGGACACCGTCACTCAAGGCGACACTTGCCCCGATCATCCGGGCCTCTGCATTAAGGATTACTTCAGGGGGTATCACACTTCCATGGAGTTCTACATTTTTATTCCTTTCAACTAATTTTAATTCCCCAGAATTTGACTCCAATGTGCCAGTCCAGAGTACATTGTCTTCCAAATTGAAAACCAAAACACCCCCCCCCCCCAAAAAAAAAAAAAAAAAAAAAAAAAAAAAACTCTTTCCCAAAAATGTGTCATGGGTCAGAGTCAACAGCATTGGGGGTTTGTAGTTTCCTCAAATGCGCAGCCATCTCTCTCCCCACCTGGGCAGGGTGCACATTTGAGGTAACAGAATAGGGACGGCCACACACATCACATTCTCAGAATGATGAATGAGCATAGGGTTTGGGGCGTGCATAATTTTTACCCCCCCTCCAATAGTACACTTCATCCATTCCTGGAAAATAAATTTAAAGAACAGCCGTCTGTTCCAAATCTCCACTTCCCCCCTATACACCTTCCCTAGGGGGTGTACTGTTTGTAATAGGCTCACATGTGGGTGTTCCTTTCTTGTAATTTCCTTTGAATTTATGTAACTGTTAGGTCTGTAAGAAACATTGGCCTCAAATGCAAAGAGTTCTCCCTCATGAGCTCTGTCGTATTTCTAGGCTACAATTCGGAGTCACATGTTAGTTGTTCCCAGAAAGATGAAGCAGAGCATAGGTTGAAAATTGCAATTTTCAAAAGCTACCCTTCATGCATTAGTGGAAAATAAATTTAGGAAACACCCGTACGTTCAAAATGCCCTCCTTAGCCCTATACCTGTTCCTCAGGGTGGGGACTTTCTGTAATGGTGTCACATGTGGGTGTTTCATTTTTGTATTTTCCTCTGAATGTTTGTAACCGTCAGCTACTGATATGCCTTAGGCCACAAATGCAAACAGACCTCTATTACTTCTGAGCCTTGTTGTGTGCCCGCCCAGCACATTACCCCATATGTGGATGTATTTCCATAGTCAGATGAAAAAGCCCTCCGAAATTTGTTAACCAATTTCTCCTTTACCCCTTGTGAAAATGTAAAAAATTGGGTAACCTCAGCATTTTAATGTAAAAAAAAATTATTTTTCAATTTATGGCCCTGTGAGGTGTAAGTACTCACTTTACCCCTTGTTAGCTTCCTTGAGGGGTGCAGTTTGAAAATTGTGGTCGCTTGCCAGGGTTCTTTTTTTTTAATAGATTTTCTGTCAGAACCTCAACCATTGCAGTGCAAAGCACCACTTTAGGCCTCAAATCTCATTGGTGCTGTCTCACTCCTAAGCCCTGTTTTACACCCGCATAATGCTTTACAGCCATGTATGGGATATTTCCTTATTCTGGATAAATTGGCCTACAACTTTTGTGGAGCTTTTTTCTCTCTTACTGCTTGTAAAACTAAAATATTTTGGTTAATACCAGCAATTCAGTGTTAAAAATCAATTCTTTCACTTTTATGGCCCACTGTTCAAAAAAAAAATGTGAGGTGTAAGTACTCACCATAACGCTTGTTACGTTCCTAATTTTCAATCCATTTTCGCATCCAACTTCAATGCAAAGTTTTCAAACACCTTTGAGGTGCTAAGGCTCACTATACCCCCTGTTACGTTCCTTGAGGGTGTAGTTTTCAAAATAGTATGCCATGTGTTTGTTTGTTTTTTTGGCATCATGGGGGCTTCCTAAATGCAACATGGCCCACTAAAACCATTACATCAATTTGTTTAAAAAAATCCCACAGTTGCTCTTTCCCTCTTGAGCCATGTTGTGAGCCCGCAGAGCACTTTATGTCATCATATGAGGTATTTCCATACTCAAGAGAAATTGGTCTACAAATTTTGAGGGCCTTTTTCTCCTTATACCACTTTTAAAAATGAAAATAATGGGGCTACAAGAACATGTTAGTGTAAAAAATGCAGATTTAGATTTTTCTCCTCCACTTTGCTGCTATTTTTGTGAAACACCTAAAGGGTTAACAAACCCTATAGTGTTTCTGGATTTTGCCAAAGCGTTTGATACTGTCCCTCACAGACGTCTGACAGGTAAGTTAAGGTCCTTGGGCTTGGAAACTTTAGTTTGTAACTGGATTGAACACTGGCTCATGGATCGTACCCAGAGAGTGGTGGTCAATGATTCGTACTCTGATTGGTCCCCGGTTATTAGTGGTGTACCCCAAGGTTCAGTACTGGGCCCGCTGCTGTTTAATTTATTTATCAATGATATAGAGGATGGTATTAACAGCTCTGTTTCTATCTTTGCAGATGACACCAAGCTTTGTAGCACGGTACAGTCTATAGAGGATGTGCATAAGTTACAAGATGACTTGGATAGACTAAGTGTCTGGGCATCCACTTGGCAAATGAGGTTCAATGTGGATAAATGTAAAGTTATGCATCTGGGTACTAATAACCTGCATGCGTCATATGTCTTAGGGGGGATTAAACTGGCAGAGTCACTGGTAGAGAAGGATCTGGGTGTACTTGTAGATCACAGACTACAGAATAGCATGCAATGTCAGGCTGCTGCTTCCAAAGCCGGCAGGATATTGTCATGTATCAAAAGAGGCATGGACTCAAGGGACAGGGACATAATACTCCCCCTTTATAAAGCATTGGTACGGCCTCACCTGGAATATGCTGTTCAGTTTTGGTCGCCTGTTCATAAAAGGGACACTGCAGAGTTGGAAAGGGTGCAGAGACGCGCGACTAAACTAATATGGGGCATGGAACATCTTAGCTATGAGGAGCGATTAAAGGAGTAACAATTGTTTAGTCTTGAGAAGAGACGTTTAAGGGGGGATATGATAAACGTATATAAGTATATAAATGGCCCATACAAAAAACATGGAGAAAAACTGTTCCAGGTTAAACCCCCCCCCCCCCCCCAAAGGACGAGGGGGCACTCCCTCCGTCTGGAGAAGAAAAGGTTTAGTCTAAAGGGGCGACACGCCTTCTTTACAGTGAGGACTGTGAATTTATGGAACGGTCTACCTCAGGAACTGGTCACAGCAGGAACAATTAACAGCTTTAAAACAGGGTTAGATACATTCCTGGAACAAAATAACATTAATGCTTATGCAGAATTATAAAACTACATCCCTTTCCCTTATCCCCTTACACCCTTCCCCTGGTTGGACTTGATGGACGTATGTCTTTTTTCAACCATACTAACTATGTAGCTATGTAACTTTCTGAATGTAATTTTGAATACTTTGAGGGGTATAGTTTCTATAACTGGGTAATTTATGGGGTATTTCTCACAGAAAGGCCCATCAAATCCACTTCAAACTTATCTGGTCACTGAATAATTAAGATTTTGAAATTTTCATGAAAATTTGGAAAATTGCTGCTATACTTTGAAGCCCTATAATGTCTTTAATAAGTAAAAACATGTCAACTTTATGATGTCAACATAAAGTAGACATATTGTATTTGTGAATCAATACATAATTTACTCGGAATATCCATTTTCATTACAAGCAGGGAGTTTCAAAGTTAGAAAAATGCTACATTTTCTAAATTTAGAAAGGATGCAAGTAATTACGAAAATGTACCACTATGTTAACATAGAAGATGTCAAGAAAAAACAATCTCGGAATCAGAATGAAATGTAAAAGCATCCCAGAGTTATTAATGCATAAAGTGACAGTGGTCAGATTTGCAAAAAATCCAGGAACAAACTTTTATATATATATATATATATATATATATATATATATATATATATATATATATATATATCAACTGGCTCCAGAAAGTTAAACAGATTTGTAAATTACGAACAATTATTAACCACACCTCAAGGATACTATCTTATAGGTAGACAATAAAGAATATTGGAGACAGTTTATTTGAGGTAAATGCAAAGATATTTATTAAAACACAATATAAAAATCCTATAAATATAAAATAAAGAAAAACTTGTTTTTAGAAAAATATTGCACTAGTAATGTAATCATTTGCCATTGGGCCCTAATGGCAAAAAATAGGAGTTATAACACTGCCAATAGTGATGATGAATGTCAGTAATTCAGTGCCAGCAATATTAAGGCAATTTGTGAATATTGATCATTCGGCAAACTCTGCTAGTCCGGCAATTGGATGTTGAATTTATATTCAGTCTCTGTGTTAGTTAAACTGAGCTACTCGCAGTCATTACAAAAGTAAAGAGTTGTTTCTCACCATATCTGCAGCCGCTGGTCCCGTGCTGCGACGGACCAACGATGACAAGTCCTGCGGTTGCTGGAATATTACCAGTGTTAGGTTTGCAGATTTTGCTCACGAGCCTGTTAAGGGTATGGGCTCCGGCAGGAGACTCCAGCAGTGCTCACCCGCTCAGATGTTAAACAAGATACTCGTGGCTAAGACAAACAGCTGCCCATATGCCCGGTGGATGGAACAGATGATTAAAGGATCGGATGCGGTGAGCAGTTTCCTTCAATTGTTTTAAGCCGGCTTCGGTATGTAAATTTGCAGTGCATCTCTATAGTGCTCTATTCAGGCTGGATGTAAGCCTAGATGCGTTTCAGGGTGCTTGGACCGACCCTTTCCTCAGTAGGCAGATTGTGTGGTATGTTGTTGCGATTCTAGGGTGATAATCCTGTCTGCAGCTCCACTTATTGTGGAAAATCCTGCATACTACACCAATTGTGATTTTAGAATTAGAGTAAAACAAACATTCCCCTCTCCCAAGCATGTGCTCTCTTTGTTAGTCCCTAAAATGGCCACCAACTATATGAAAATGGAAGCAGTAAGTTCAGGCTAAAACTATAGGTCCTAAATATGTTTGTAAAACACCCAGAAACACTGATTACGTTTTGTACAACTATGAAATAATTGTACCAGGTATTTTGGCAGAAATGTCTTGTACCAGCAGTATATCCCACCAAATTAACAATCACTCAGTAACCAGCAAAGTTGATAACATTTAATAAAGCATTAATTAGCTAAACCAAATAAGACATACATACAAGCATTAATACAATAGTACATACTCTATGTTTAGCAAACTAGCAGGAATCTATGCAAGTGATACATGAATATTTAGTGTAGAAATGATACCATCAATATACTTATCCATCCCAGGCTAAGGAGCAGAAGAATGCTCCCCTCTTCAACAAAGATCCCAAAAGCAAAGAGACCGAGGGCCATATGGTTTCATGTGAAACCCCTAATGTCCCACCCCTTTGGCCTAATGTCCGCCTGCTCCCCTCACATAATCTGGAAAAACAGGTTCTTTAGCCCCTATGTGACTAAGCTTTAGACCGTAGGGGCAGGGAAATTTATACTAAATGATGGATGTAAAAACACATAATTTCAATGTCCATAACATATGTAAATTGGCAGTGCATCTCTATAGTGCTCTATTCAGACTGGATGTAAGCCTAGACGCATTTCAGGGTCTTTGGACCAACCCCTTCCTCAGTACGCAGATACCAAAGCCGGCTTAAAACAATTGAAGGAAACTGCTCACCGCATCTGATCCTTTAATCATCTGTTCCATCCGCCGGGCGTATGGGCAGCTGTTTGTCTTAGCCACGAGTATCTTGTTTAACATTGTTTTAAGATTTTTTAATAGAAGTAACTTACAAATCTGTTTAACTTTGATATAAAATAAAAATAAAAGTTTTTTTTCTGGAATACCCCTTTAAGGGGTTAAAGGGGATCATTGTCATGAAAAATAAGGCCAGTTTCTTCCACTCTCAAGTTTAACAAGCAATTCCAAATGGTCAAATCTTAAGATTGAAAAAACTTTCCAACAGAAGATTTCCAACAATAAGTGAAATATCTCAATTGTCACTTGAAAAACAAAGGATATCCTGAACAATTTTTTTTACTCTGCATATAAGAAAACTTTAAAAGAAAAAAATCCTCTATAAAAAAAAGAAACAACAAAGAAATGAAAAATCTGATTGTTTAATTTTTTCTTTTAATTCCCAACCAATAGTTGACAAAATCAGAGATCCCTCAGAGATCCCAACAGGAATAATTAGGTTATCAGAACTAGGACTTGCAGCCATAATACAGACACAAAAACAGGGTCATTTGTTATTTAACTTAGGCTCCTTTCACACTATGAATTTCTCCGTTTACAAACTTCCGTCACATGTTCCGTCACTACAGCTGCATGCAGTAATTTTTCCGCCACGATGTCCCGTCACTGTATAACGCCCGCAATGAATTACGGGCATATACGGGTGCAAACGGGCAGTTACAAAACCCCATAGGCTGCAATGCCATTTAGTCACGGCCGTCAGGGGTTTTGTAACGGCCGGGTTTTGCAGCTGTAGTGACGGAACATGTGACGGAAGTTTGTAAACAGAAAAATTCATAGTGTGAAAGGAGCCTTAAATCCATAAGCTTTCATATTAATGTGTTTGTTTGTATGTTATCTTATAATAAAAAGTACTAAATATTTTTTGTTTGGCAAATCATTGTAAACAAAATAAAAAAATATAGCAAGGCAAATTTATATAAAGTAAAAAAATATCAGTATATTGTGATCATATTAAGGTAAAAAATTCTTCTTACATTCCTGATTGATATCTTTAATTTTCTTTAGGGGTCTTTCCTTTCTCATACATTATTGTGACACATCTAGTCTGAAGCAGTGAAAAATGCTTACTGACACACTGCCTGCCAGTCACTGATAGAATGATGTACAACCTAGAGTAAAGAAATAAAGAAAACCTCCTGAGATCTTCTCTATATTTGGATAGAAGCTTTCACACTGGGTGAAGAATTCTTTCAAACTGCGATACACACCTCTGTTTCTAGTTTCTACAGGCTTTGAACGTAACAGCTATTGTTTCGAGTACACAAGCTAGTGTGAATGATGGCTGCCTTTGATTTTATAGCCTAAAATTGTAAATAAAAACAGAAGAGCCCACAATAAAGCGTAAGAATACACCATTGTTTGTCTGAAGAAAAATTAATCATAGATGCTCACAGTTTTAATTTAAAATCCCCAAGAGAAATTCCAGGCCAGCTAAATATTTCACCTTAGATTTTACTGTTTTCTACTGAAAATATAATCTAAAGAAATTATTCTGTTACCTCAGAAATAATCCAGTCTTCCTGACAGCTCATTCGTGTTTGCCAGCTGGAAGTGCACCAGTATCTGAGTTATTAACACATTTACACAAAATCAGGTACATGTACGTGGTGATTAGGGATGACTTCCCACATTATCAGGTACATGTACCTGATCAGAATAAACTGTCACAGCGCCACCTGGCGCGGTGACAGTTTATTGAGCTCGGCTGTGCTGCACAGCCGAGCCTCCCTGAAGCCGGCCAGGGACCAGTTGCAGTGGTCCACAGCCGGCGATTACTCCTATTGGTCCGTCAGTACAGACAGGGATCTGGCAGGGGTCTCCTCCTTCCCCGTCTCCTCCGTCGCTTCACACAGTGAAGCGATTGGTGGTGAGGGGAGCCCCGTGTCTATTAGGGCAACAGAGGGAGGAAGCTCCCTCTGTCACCAATCGGTGCTCTACAAAGTGAAAGCAGAGTGCCAATATTTGCCATGGCAACCGGAGGACTGACTGTGGCAACCGGAGGACTGACTGTGGCCTCCGTTGTCATGGCAACAGATCAGTCTTTACCTAAGGTAGTGACTGATCTATCCTATGCCTGTCAGTACTGGCAGAGATAGGCATAATTCAGTGGACTACAGGTGTGTACTCTTTTTAATCACATTGTCCTACTAAATAAAGAATGTATGTAAATGTTACCAACCCCCCAAATAGGCAAAATTGCTTTTTTCTTTTCAATTTTCCCCACAAATATTTTTTTTTATTATTAAAAAGTACAATTGGTTGTGCAAAAACCAAGCCCTAATATGGTTCTGTAGATGAAAAAATAAAAGAGTTGTGTCTCTTAACAGGGGAGCAGGAAAAACGAAAAAATGCTAACATTTTAATGAAATGGTCAAAATGGTCTGGGTCTTTAACCCCTTAAGGACGCAGGACGTAAATGTACGTCCGGGTGCGGTGGTACTTAACGCACCAGGACGTACATTTAGCGATGCCCGTGTCATGCGCGGCTGATCCCGGCTGCTGATCGCAGCCAGGGACCCGCCGGCAATGGCCGATGCCCGCGATCTCATGGGCGTCCGCATTAACCCCTCAGGTGCCGGGATCAATACAGATCCCGGCATCTGCGGCAGTGCGCAATTTGAATGAATGATCGGATCGCCCGCAGCGCTGCTGCGGGGATCCGATCATTCATGACGCCGCACGGAGGTCCCCTCTCCTTCCTCCGTGCGGCTCCCGGCGTCTCCTGCTCTGGTCTGTGATCGAGCAGACCAGAGCAGAAGATGACCGATAATACTGATCTGTTCTATGTCCTATACATAGAACAGATCAGTATTAGCAATCATGGTATTGGAGACTATTCAAGTGTAATAAAAAATGTAAAAAAAATGTAAAAGTAAAAGTAAAAAAAAAGTAAAAGTAATAAAAAAGTTAAACGTCCGTTTTTTCCTATTTTACCCCCAAACAGCGTAATTTTTTTTTTCCATAGACATATTTGGTATCGCCGCGTGCGTAAATGTCCGAACTATTAAAATAAAATGTTAAAAATAAAATTTAAAAAAAAATTATAAAAAATGTATTAAAAGTTTTTTATATGCAAATGTGGTATCAAAAAAAAGTACAGATCATGGCGCAAAAAATGAGCCCCCATACCGCCGCTTATACGGAAAAATTAAAAAGTTATAGGTCATCAAAATAAAGGGATTATAAACGTACTAATTTGGTTAAAAAGTTTGTGATTTTTTTTAAGCGCAACAATAATATAAAAGTACGTAATAATTGGTATCATTTTAATTGTATTGACCCTCAGAATAAAGAACACACGTCATTTTTACCATAAATTGTACGGCGTGAAAACTAAACCTTCCAAAATTAGCAAAATTGCGTTTTTCGTTTTAATTTCCCCACAAAAATAGAGTTTTTTGGTTGCGCCATACATTTTATGATATAATGAGTTATGTCATTACAAAGGACAACTGGTCGCGCAAAAAACAAGCCCTCATACTAGTCTGTGGATGAAAATATAAAAGAGTTATGATTTTTAGAAGGCGAGGAGGAAAAAATGAAAACGTAAAAATTAAATTGTCTGAGTCCTTGAGGCCAAAATGGGCTGAGTCCTTAAGGGGTTAAAGGGAACCAATGATCAGATTTTACCCTATATAACACTTGGCAAAGCCTTACATAGGGTAAAATATTTATCCTCACCATCCTCGAGGTCATTCCTGCCCCCCCCCCCCAGGGATGGTGAGGACATGAAGTTATAAACTAGTCCCCGCCACACCCATAAGTAGTCCCCTGGACGGGAAGCTCCTCTCACCTAGTCCCGTGGCAGCGACGCCCCCTCAGCTTGATTGACGGGTCGCGCCATCGCTCTGCTCACTGAACAGATGTATCAGTGGTTGAAGGACCATATATTTCCTCTTTTTGGCCATGTTCACTGAACAGATGGAGCAGAGCGATGACGCGGCTCGTCAATCAAGCCAAGGGGGCGTCGCTACTGGCAGAAGGCACAGGATTAGATGAGAGGAGCTCCCCACCCAGGGGACTACTTACGGGCATGGCGGGGACTAGTTTATAACTTCATATCCTCACCATCCCTGGGGGCAGGAATGTCCCCCGTGGATGGTGAGGATAAAGATTTTACCCTATATAATGCTTTGCCCTTTAAGGAGTTAATAGACACTTTAAGGGGAACTACGGTGCTTAACAACTTATCCCCTATCCTGAGGGCGGTCTGGAAATGATGGGGGTTTTAGTTTAGCAACAGCTGGAAGATCTCTGTTTGGAAATACACTGCTTTATGGGCACTCTCCCTAGTGGAGAGCACCCTAAATGTACTAACCCATTTTTTTGTGCTTTTGTTTCTTTTCATTTGAAGTATGTGTATGCAGAGGACTACTTCAAATTCAGTGGGTTACATCAATAACCAGCAGGTTTTTATTTTCTATTTCAATAAAATTGTAATGAGGGCTTGTGGGGAAGTCTTTTTTGTAATAAAATTTTTTTAACGTGTTGTATTTTTTTTAAAGTTACTTTACAGGCTTAATAGCGGACCCCAACAGGAACAAAAGTGAACCTCTGGCTCCCAGCAGGTAAAATTCAAGGCTTTATCCAGACATTGTTAATATCCAAGTGTAACAAAGGCAAAATAAAAAAAAAACACAAACAAAACGCACCAACGCGTCTTAGTCATGGCCTAGTATAGCAGAACCTGTCTTATAGAAGTCAATGCAGAGAAAGTGCAGAGCTTTCTGCCAAATGGGAAGCTGAGCACAATGGGATCGCAGCTAGTCTCAGGAGTGAGACCCTGTGCGATTACAGCAACATTTTTTAAATTGCGCTGCACAGCAGCCCAACTTAACTCTTTAATTGCCACAAACCGAACACTTTCCAAAGGTTCAGCAAGCCCGGGGAGCTGAACATTCGAAAAGCTCACTCATCTCTATTATACACCATATAATGCCACCACAAATAGTGTGTGACATAATTTACTTACAATTCGATGTTTTCAAATCTACATTATTTTAAGATGTCATTCACATCTGCATTTCACAATGCACACAAAAATGAAGCATGGCATTTGATATACAGGATGAACTGGCCCTAGATACACCCTAACCTCACCATGCCTATCAACGATAACCTTCATCTTTACACTAGAATTTTTCTTTCCCAAGGCTATTATAATACAACAAAAACTATCACAAAAAATGGAAAACAACTAAAACCAACACATTTTCTTCCCACAAAATGATTTGTATGTCTCAGAAGTATACCTTTTGAGATGAGAGAGGATGGGGGCCAAGCGATGTAAAATAGCTGCATGGAGTTTCAGGGTGGGGAACATGTACTACCTTTTCTGCTCCATGAACAACCGCTTCAAATATAAGATATAAGATACGTGTGTCCTATCACTTCATCATAAATCACTAGAAACAAAGGATCTATTGTTTCCTTTTTTATTCTTTACCGAAAATCACTCATCGATTTTTTCACCACTTTGACTGATGTACACAAAAAGATGAGGGAGCTCAAACAAAACATTTCAATGGTAACCCTTTCCTGTGCGGGTTAACAATACTACACCTCTAATAACTTGCAACAGAGGGCTTGGTGCTTGTTTGTTTTTATCTATGTCCTTTATATGATCTTTGGTTGATGCCTCACATACTTTTTTGCTAACATTCTAGGGGCCTGTAAAGAGGGGATCTCTGCTTAGGTGTTCACCAGGTATCTGAGTGTTTGGCTCAGAATTTGTGCTAGGGTCCTATCCTAAAGGAGGCCACCTCCCCGTGGTGGATGGGGGACATGTTTTGATCAAAAAGTGCACTAAGAGCCTCAATTTTTGGGCCAATGTGTGCTGCTGCAATCCTCTTTTTTGTATACTCTGTATCTGCCACAGCAGTGTGCACCCGTGTATTAGGTTGTTGGGCTGGCTATTTTTCTTTTTGCTTGTATTTACTACACAGGGGGAATGGCACCCTCTTTAGCTGTGCACCCCTCCCCCTTTCTCACAGGTGGTGTTTTAAATTGTATATGGATCCAGCATGTCACCCAGTCAGAGGCTATATGCCCAGCAAAGGTGAGTTGGTATCTGAGTGTTAGGCTCAGAATTTGTGCTAGGGTCCCATCCTAAATGAGGCCACCTCCCCGTGGTGGATGGGGGACACATTTTGATCAAAAAGTGCGCTCAGAGCCTAAATTTTTTGACCAATGTTTGCTGCTGCAATCCTCTTTTTTTTATGATATATATATATAGAGTGTGTTGCAAAAGTATTCACCCCCTTGACTTTTTTTTTGTATTTTGGTGCCTCACAACCTGAAATTAACATGGATTGTTTGAGGATTTTGATCATTTAATTTACAGAACATACCTGGCAGTTCAGTTTATTTGTTTTTCAAGGCAGTGTTGATTGACATGAAAGCCATTATGTACCCTAAACCCACCCCTAATATCTCTAAAGGAGAAGAACGTGCCCTTGACTGGCTATCTACACATGATAAATTATTGGTGGTCTCAAAAGCCAATAAGGAAGGGGGGTTGTCATGTGGTATAAGAAAGATTCCAATTCTGAAGCCGAGAACCAACTAGGGAATGTAATGGTCTATGAGAAATTATCTGTAAATCCCACCACTAAAATAAAAGAAAAATTACGCTCTCTTTTGCGTAAATATACAGACAAGGGAACAGCCTCTGAATAAATTGCACTAAGACTAATTCCTAATTGCCTGATCCACACTGGTATATTCTCCCGAAGGTGCATAAGTCACTGAGCCCCCCCCCCCCCCCCAGTCACCCTATTGTCGTTGTGGTTGGCTCAGCGACAGCAGAACTTTTTAGCTATCCTCAATGACTGTTGTCCCCTCTACTTAACAAAATTCCCACATATTTGAGACATATCTTATTCAGGTTCTTGAAGGGTTTTCGTGGCAGGAAAACTTCCTATTGACGTGGAGAGCCTGTATACCCGCATCCCACATGATTCGGGTATACAGACTTTCCAGGAAGTGTTACAGAGCTCAGACAAATCCTCTGATTTTATTGACTTTGTTGGTGAAGTGTTACCATAAATTTTATCTAATAACTAATAATACTTTCACATATGATGGAGATTGATACAGACAAAAGCATGGCACGGCGATGGCCATGCCCATCTCGTGCACATACATCAATGTGTTTATCTCTTTATTTAAGAGAGATTATATTTTTTTGTCCTCAAATCGCCATATTAAGCACATAAAATTATTTCTGAGATTCGTGGATGACCTCTTCCTAATTTGGGATGGAACGCTACAAGAATTTCTTAATTTTGTTTCTGAACTAAACCTCACCAACAGGGTCAATATGACCTTCACATCTCAGTTTGGAGATCAATCTCTGGAATTTTTAGATGTTAAGGTGTATGTAGAGGAGGGGAATGTATTGACATATGGATATAGGAAGCCCATTTCTAAGAATGCCTTGCTGCATTTCGATAGTTCGCATCCCCACTACATCAAACACAGTATTCCATACAGCCAGTTTATCCAGCTTAAACAATTAAATAAAGATAACAATTCTTTTTTGTCCCAAGCTTATGATTTAAAAACTAGACTGACTGATAGGGGGAACCCTGAGATTGTAATTGATCAAGCTTTTGATAAGGTGATACTCTTCTGTCAAAAAAGAAATATAGAAAGGGAACAAATGCTCTATCCAAAAACGATCCGAAAATCGTATTCACATTTGCCAATTCCCCAATGAATCGCACCAACAATGGTATACTCCGCAAAAATTGTTATATGATCCAACGTGATCAAGAATTGTCTGGAGTGGACGTTTCTCGCCCCCTCATTACATTTAGGGGGAGTAGGACCATTGGCAGTATCCTAAAAGCAAGCCAACGAAAGGATGCTGAAAATAAAAATTCAAACTAGTTGAAACAAGTGGTTCCCATAGAAAACATGCAATGTAGGGATTGTTCTGTATTTAGTAAGAATCTAGCCTTGAATACTTTCTCACTTGGTGTTTGCAAAATTAATGTGCGACAGTTAATTACATGCAAAACCACCTTTGTAGTGTACTGTTTAATTTGCCCTTGCGGGTTTTATTATATAGGGAGAAAAAGAAAGCTTTACTTATTTATAAAAGAAGATTTAAGATCCGTCAAAACAAGAATAGGAGCTCCAAGATTTATTACACAAGAGGTTCCTGCAGGCGATGTAAGTAATTTGAGGTTCGCTGGCATTGAAAGAGTGAAGTATCCAGAAAGAGGTGGAAATAGGTTGGATCTTCTCGGATTCACAGAAGTGCGGTGGATTATACGAGCTGATGCGCTTGGTGCATTAGGGCTGAACAATCTTAATGAATTAGGTTCATTTTTGTAGCTCACATGATTTGTTGTTGTTTTTACTATGTTTTAAGTATTGTCACTATATGTTTTATATGTTTTGATACATATTGTGTATATTTATATGTTTCACATGAAGTGGGTGTGCACTGCTTAAATAGGAGAACGAGTAACAGGAAGCTGCACCCAGGGGCCTGATGAAACACCAAATGGCGTGAAAC
The DNA here is from genome assembly GCF_029499605.1 of Hyla sarda. Lineage (NCBI taxonomy): Eukaryota > Metazoa > Chordata > Amphibia > Anura > Hylidae > Hyla > Hyla sarda. The sequence goes on from NC_079189.1 coordinate 88,006,771, forward strand.
AGTGGCTTTCGTCCGGGTGCATGTTCCTGCCATCAAGCTCTGCTCGTGTTTTGGGGAGATGTCCTTTCTATGTTCTGACTGAACTTGAATTAAATTGATGCTGCAGGAACTCCAGGTGTGTGCTCCGTTTTCTTCTTTCGTTTGCTGTCATATTATATGCACCTATCCACGTGTAGCACTCCCGAATATTCCTGGTCTGCTAAGGACTTATACCCCAGCATAGAACTTGGAATACAGCTCCATTTATTGGAATCCACGCTGGTAGTGCCTGGTTTTTCTTGTTTGTTGGTATTTAATTTACAGAACATACCCACAACTTTGAAGATGTTTTTTATTTATTTATTTATTTATTGTGAAGCAAACAACAAATAGTACAAAATAACAGAAAAGTAAATTTTCATAACTATTTCATAACTATTCACCCTGTAAAGACATTACTTTGTAGAGCCACCTTTTGCGGCAATCACAGCTCCCATGAGCTTGCCACATCTTACCAACGGGATTTTTGCCCATACCAGCTTGCAAAACTGCTCCAGCTTCTTCAAGTTGTATGGTTTGGGCTTGTGAACAGCAATCTTTAAGTCTGACCACAGATTTTCCATTGGATTGAGATCTGGGCTTTGACTAGGCCATTCCAACACATTAACATGTTTCCCCTTAAACCACTCAATTGTTGCTTTAGCAGTGTGTTTGTGGTCATTTTCCTGCTGGAACGTGAACCTCAATCCTAGCCTCAAATCATACACAGAGTGGTACAAGTTTTTCTCAAGAATATCCCTGTAATTACCACCATCCATCTTTTCCTCAACTCTGACTAGTTTCCTAGTCCCGGCTGCTGAAAAACATCCCCACAGCATGATGCTACCACCACCATGTTTCACTGTGGTTCTTTGGTGTTCTTTGCACCAGACATTTTCTTTGATGGACAAAATGTTTAATCTAAGTCTCACCAGACCAGAGCACCTTCCTCCATACATTTTGTGAGTCTACCACTTTTCGCAAACTCACAATGTGCCTTTTTGTTTTTAGATAGAATAATGGCTTTCTTCTGGCCACTCTGCCATAAAACCCAACTCTATGGAGTGTATGGCATATTGTCATCCTATGTACAGATACTCCAGTCTCTATGTGGAACTCTGAAGCTCCTTCAGAGTTACCTGATTAATGCCCTCCTTGCCCGGTCCATGAGTTTTGGTGTGTGGCCGTATCTTGGCAGGTTTGCTGTTGTGCTTTGTTCTTTCCATTTGGTTATGATAGATTTGATGGTGCTCCTGGGGATCATCAAAGATTTGGATATTTTTTTTATAACACAACCCTGACTTGTTCTTCTCAACAGCATTGTCCCTTACTTGTTTGGAGAGTTCCTTTGTCTTCATGGCAGTGTTTGGTTACTGATGCCTCTTGCTTAGGTGGTGCAGCCTCTGGGGCCTTTCAAAAAAAGTGTGTACATGTGATGACAGGTCATGTGACACTTAGATTGCACATAGGTCGACATCATTTCACTAATTATTTGACTGGTTGCACCAGAGCTTTTTATGGGCTTCCTAACAAAGGGGTGAATACATACGCACATGCCAATATTCTGCTTTCTATTTCTAAACAATAGTTTTATATATATTTAAAGTATTTTACCTTGCAGTAAGCTAGATCAGGCCTGTGAATCCATATAAAGTGTCAAAGATCTTGAACATTTTACATGCAATGTTATTCTTTATTCTGACAGATACAAAAATTTGCATACTTCAAAAATATGTGGGGGAAACATGTTAAAAAATGATGTTCAGAATAAACACTATTCCTCTCTAAGCAGTTATGCCAGTAATTGCACTCTATATTTGTACTGACACAAAAACTTAATCTTATTTCCAAGAAACAAGCTAAATTTTAGTACAAAAAGTTCAAGATCTCATAAAATGCAACCTAAAACAGCTTAACATTATAAAAACCGAATGAATCATACACACTGTAAATGTGATAAAATCATGCTCTATCATGCAGAGAAACAACTATGACAGTTCGCTATACTGAGAAATGTTTGCTTGGAAAGGCCGGTAAGAAAACTCTGTGTGGAATGTAAATACATTTTTCTAACTAAATGAGACCAGTATATGGAGGTTTAAATACAATTGATAACTTATAGATAACCAAGGGTGATCCACTAACACCCTAAATTTCCCCTACACATATTCCCTATTAATCTTTATTGTTCATTTCCACACAAGTGAGTTAAAATCTTGGGATATCTCCCCTTCAGGTGTAGTCTTGAAGCTGAATAAGGGTGCACTGTTGCAGCTGTGGCTGCAGTCCACATGCTATTGTCTTGGGGAGATTATGCCATTATTAAAACCTGTGACCATGCCCCCCATCTATCAAATGTAAGTCTGACTTACATTGTTGGGTCTCTATCAGGTGGCCATGAATTCTGAATAACTCCCTGATTCTCTAAGGGAGGCGCTCATTGTAGTTCTCCTGAAGCCTGGTAAGGATCCGGCTCTGTCTGACTCGTGCACCCTTTTAAATTTCAATATTAAGATCTTGTCAAATATTTTGGCCACGCGAGTCAACAAGGTCATCACCTTCATTGTGCATCCTCTCCAAACTGGGTTTATGCCTGGTAGAGCTACTGATATAAATGTTCAATAGCTCCACCTGAAGGTTGCTGCTTCCGGAATTGATCCTTCTCCTGGGTCTGCGCTGAGCCCTGATTTTTATAAGGTTTTTGACTCCGTGGAGTGGTAATATCTGTGGAGCCTGCTGCAACTCCTGAAGATTGGGCCTTAATTTTGCTGATACATTAGGTGTGCTTACTTTATGATAGGCCTAGAGCATGCATACGCACTTGCCTCTGTGTCCTTTCCCTTGGAAAGGGGAATTATCAAGGTTGCCCCCTTTTCCCCCTCCTATTTTCCCTGGCAGTTAAGCCCTTGGCTGCTGCTATCAGGGTGATATTCTCTATCCATGGCATTTCCCGGGGGTTCCTAATTGAAAAAGTTTCCCTATACACTGATGATAACCTGATAAATTTAGCTGATGCGGATGGCTCACTCAGATGTCTGTTGCGTCTCCCTGACCTCTTTGGCTTCTATTCTGGTATGAGAGTCAATTGGGCGAAGTCCTCTCTTATGTCCCTCTCTAGTAGGTCTAGGATGCCCCTCTTCCTGCCCAGAGACTTACAGGTGGTTAGTCAGTTTAGATATCTAGGGGTTGAAGTGACTGCTACACTGGCTGACTTTATTCCCTTAAAGCGCAACTGTCATTAATTTTCACCCCCCACAAACTAATTCCAGGTTGACAAACTGTTTAATAATTACAACTCCGGCATAGCTTTTGCTTCTTTCTAGCAGCTTTGATCAGTCTTAAAAATGCTTTTTATTACTGTTAGCAATAGTCAGATGGGCGTGGCTATGCCCCGTGGCCACCTTGCGTATCTCCTGTATGTCAGCACTGAGATCACTGTGTGATTGACACACAGGTCCTTATTATCTTTATGCGATGCTGGCGAACATTTAACTTTATGAGAAAAAACAGTGCCCTTTCTGTCTTCATATAGTGCCAGCGCTGCGATGCGGGCGGCGAGTTTTCATAGAATGCGCTCGCTACTGGTGGCCACAGTGCGCAGCGTAATGCACTGCCCCATTGGAAGCAAGTGCTTGCTTGATAGCATATTCACTCAACAGTGCCCATTCTCCTGTCTATAGTGGCAGCAAACGCTCCAGGAGGCAGGTTTTCATAGCAAGCGCTTTCTCTTTATGGCCCCAGTGTACGGCGTAATACTACAGGCAGAGCATTAAGCTGCGCACTGGGGCCATGGGGAGTGAGCGCGTTCTATAAAAAGCGAAAGCATTCTGTAAAAACTGACCACCCGAAATGCAGCGTCGGCATTATATGTGGACATGAGACCAGGCACTGTTTTTTCTCATATAGATGAATGTTCCCCACCCGCACATAAAGATAATAAGGGACCTAAGCACTGGGACCTGTATGTCAATAACACAATGGTCCCAGCGCTGACATACAGGGGATAGGCCTGTCGCGGGACGTAGCCACAACTATCCGACTGTTGTTGACCTTAATAAAAAGCATTTTTAAGCCTGTTCAAATCTGCTAAATGCAGCAAAAGCTATGCCTGAGTTGTAATTGTTAACTACTTTTTCAACCTGGGATAAGTTTATGGGGGTGAAAATTCATGTTGCGCTTTAAATTTGGACCCTCTTCTGGGTGGAAAGACATATTGCTCAACTGTGGCCAAGATCTCCTTATACAGTCCTGTTTTGTTCTTAGACTTTACTACACATATAGGTGTTTCTCCCTCTGACCGTTGCTTTGGGTGCCAAGCAAAGGAAGGGACCTTGCTGCATGCTGTTTGGAGTTGTTTCTGTGTAGCCCTGTTCTGGAGGGATGTCATGTAGTTCCTGGCTGATCAACTGGAGTTTCCATTTCTCCTTACCCCTGACGTTTGCCTACTGGGTCTTATCAATGAGGTAGAGTCAGGAGCCCATAGGTGCCTGCTCATTTGCTTCCTTCTCTTGTGCCCGTAAGATTGTATCAATGACTTTGAAGGACATGAAAGGCCCCCTCTGTATTGAGGTGAATTAGTTTGATTAACAAATATGTTCCCCTTTACCAGGCTGAGTAAGTGCCCTAAGAAATTGTAAGTGCCCTAAAATGTGACTCCCCTGGCTTATTATGGATGTCTTGTTGCCATTGTTGCATATTTTTCATTCGAGGGTCTTCTTTGGTGGGTGGGGCTGCACAGGGATTCTTGTTCTGTTTGTGTGTCTTGGTGTGAATGTGTTGTTGGGCCTGTTACATGATGTTGGCTACCTCAGCTGTTCACCGGCTCTTGGACTGCCCACGAGGTATGCTCCCTGCTGCTGGACTCAGACTACAAATGAACCTCTCTTTCTTTTTTTTATACTACTGCTGCTGCATGTATACTCAACCTTGTCATACTGATCTCTTGTGGGAGGAACAGCTGTTGTAGCTGTGTATGTTGTTTATTTTTATGTTCTTCTCCTGATAAGGCAAAAATGAAGCCTTTTTAAAAAAAATTTATTTGCCTTACATCCCATTTACAAATTTAGAACCAAAGGCTTTCAAAATTATAGGTTAAGAAAAGTAAGTCTAAATTGATGCATTATGTCAAATTAAACATATTTTAAATGTACAAGTATTTCTGGAAAAGTCCTGCTTGAGAGATATAAGCTTACAAATCCCCTATGTGCCTGCTTTGTTTTGATAACGGTTGCCCTTGGATACGACCCACTGAGAAGGGTCACACATGCTCAATTCAACTGCATTCTGCTAAAGGTAAAATGGCAGTTGGTCTCCACTGTATATGCAAGCAAGGGGGATTGTGGGAAAGTGTGTGCTCTATTGCACATCAACAGCCATGTCACAGTTCAGAGAGAAAACCAAGGAGTGATCAGATCCATGGCCGAGAAGAACAGTCAGGCTAAGTTTCTACTTTTTTTTTTTTAAACGCCAAGAAAAACGCCAATCCTGCTGCATGGCGTTTTTTCGGCCAAAAAATGCTGCGGCCTGATGTTAGCTGTAAATCAATGAGAAATCGCAAAATTCTTTTCCACTTGGCGTTTTTAACTTTGGCATTTTTTTACATTCCTTTGGCGTTTTTTCACTCTATTTTGGCGTTTTTTAGCTCCTTGGCGGTTTTCCAAAATAGCAGCATGTTGATCCACTGGCGATTTTTTACTCAAAATCGTGGAATTTCTCTCCCATAGAAGTCTATGGGAGTGAAAAAACACTAAGAAAAACCATATATGGGTTTTAACTTTGGTGTTTTTGCCGGCGGTTTTTGAACATTAGTGATCCAAAAAGTGATGGAGATACCTTTTTTAATGAAATTTCGTAGAGTACCATTAAAAAAATAAATAAAAAAGATACAGTAGTGAAGGAAAATATTGTATCTAATGAAATGTATCTTTTTTATTACAAAATTTTTATAAATTTTTAAACAGGGATCAATTTATGTGGGCGGGCGGGCGGGGACCTAAAAATGTAGCCGACAATAATAAAAATGTAGTGTGTATGTGTTTTTCACTTTTTTTTAAATAAATGTTTTACATTTTTTTAGTTAGTACTACTACTCCCAGCATGGAACACACTGTTCCATGATGGGAGTCGTAGTACCTGTACTAAAATACAGATCGCCCGTTGCGATCCTCCTGTACAATGTATAGATGCGGCCAGCCGCTTTTCTATGGTCCCCTGCACTGCCGTATATATAAACCTATTCATATTTCCTGCAGAGAGCTGTGATTGGCCAGATGGTTCCAGACAATCACAGCTCTCTGTGGGAAATAGGAACAGGTGTATATATATGTCAGTGCAAGGGACCATAGAAGAGCGGCGGGCCCCATCTATACATTATACAGGAGGATCACAGTGGGTGTCAGGACTGACACCCGGAGCGATATGTCTATTAGTACAGGTATTACTACTTCCATCATGGAACAATCTGTTCCATGCTGGGAGTAGTAGTACTACCTAAAAAATGTAAAAAATTTAGAAAAAAAATGAAACACACACACTTCATTCAAAATAATTAAAATGTTTGTTGTAAAATATATAAATTTCGTTATATAAATTTTTTTCCATCACTACTGCATCCTTTTTCTTTTTTTTTTGGTACCCAACAAATTTTGGGTACCCAAAAAAACTGCCAAGGTGCAATTTCCACACAAATGAAAAAACGCCAGACACAGGAAATTGCACTGGTATTTTTTCAGGCCTTTTTCATGCGTTTTTCAACCCAAAAAACGCAGGACAAAAAAACAAATAGAAACTTAGCCTAAAGGGGTGTAGGTAATTTTACACAAAAACAGCACATCTGTATTCCATATATATATATATATATATATATATATATATATATATATATATGTGGAAGGTTTTGGAGGGGCCTGGGTTGTATAAATACGCGCACGTGCAGATTCAGGGGGCACGTTGAACGTTACGCTGTAGCTGACGTCATCACAGCAGTTGTCGGGAGTTTCGAGTTACCAGCAAGACGGTTTGGCATCCAGGGCCCATCGGGGAACTGGTTTGGGGGGAAGGGGGTGTCGGGTCCGCAAAACAGACTGTTTTCTTGTTCTGGCCATTGATATTTAGGAAGCAGTGTGGCGGTTCACAGGGCCTTCCTGTTGAGGGGGCCAGACTGTGCACTAGAAGCCAGGTAAGAGGTATCGGAGGCAGGCGGGGAGCCCGATCTCGGAGCGAGTCAGTCTATGAGCACTCCCGTCTGCGGTACAGTCTACGGGGTCCTGCGTGGTCGGCGGCCTTCGCGACTCCCAGTGAGCTAGCCAGGGGAGAGGCACTGTCTCATGACGACATCGCTGCAGTTTGATGGGAGTTTTTGTTTCACGGTACCAGGAGGCCACGTAGCATTAACGGATTGGGCTCTTGGCACAAATTTCTGCCGGCTGGTCACACCAGCGGGGCGCGGGAGGGGCAGCTTACTTGATGCACAGGACCTGTAGCATCTTATTGTGGCAGTACAGGGCCGACTATGCTGTGTCCCTCTGTCGGGAGCGTTCAAATACGGGTGGTGGTGTTACGCCGAGCGGTCCCTGCTCCTCCCCGGAGCACTTGCGACGTTCCTCTCTCTGCAGCGCCCCTGTCAGACCCGCTGACCGTGATCGCTGCACTGACACTGCCGGCGAGGATGCGATTAGCATAGCTGGACGCGCCCGCTCTCGAATCGCATCCCAAGTCACTCACCTGTCCCGGTCCCCGGTTGTCACGTCCTGGCGCGCGTGGCTCCGTTCCTTAGGGCGCGCGCACGCCAGCTCTCTAAGATTTAAAGGGCCAGTGCACCAATGATTGGTGTCTGGCCAAATCAGTCTAATTAGCCTCCACCTGCTCCCTGCTCATATAACCTCACTTCCCCTTCACTGCTTTGCCGGATCTTGTTGCCTTGTGCCAGAGAAAGCATTTATAGTGTTTGCATTACCAGTGTTCCTGACCTCTTGCTATCGCCATTGACTACGAACCTTGCCGCCTGCCCCGACCTTCTGCTACGTCTGACCTTGCCTCTGTCTAGTCCTTCTGTCCCACGCCTTCTCAGCAGTCAGCGAGGTTGAGCCCTTGCCGGTGGATACAACCTTGTTGCTACCGCCGCAGCAAGACCATCCCGCTTTGCGGCGGGCTCTGGTGAATACCAGTAGCAACCTAGAACCGGTCCGCCGACACGGTCCACGCCAATCCCTCGCTGACACAGAGGATCCACATCCAGCCTGCCGAATCCCAACAGTAGATCCGGCCATGGATCCCGCTGAGGTCCCGCTGCCAGTTGTCGCTGACCTTGCCACGGTGGTCGCCCAGCAGTCTCAACAGATAGAGCAACTTGGACAACAGTTTGCCCAACAAGGACAGCAGCTGTCGCAGTTGACCGCCATGCTACAGCAACTTCTGCCACAGCTACAGCAGCAACCATCTCCTCCGCCAGCTCCTGCACCTCCTCCGCAGCGAGTGCCCGCTCCTGGCCTCCGCTTGTCCCTGCCGGACAAATTTGATGGGGACTCTAGACTTTGCCATGGTTTCCTGTCACAATGTTCCATACATTTGGAGATGTTGTCGGACCAATTTCCTACAGAACGGTCGAAGGTGGCTTTCGTGGTTAGTCTCCTGTCTGGGAAGGCCCTGTCATGGGCCACACCGCTCTGGGACCGCAATGATACTGTCACTGCCACTGTACAGTCCTTCTTCGCTGAGGTTCGTAGTGTCTTCGAGGAACCAGCCCGAGCTTCTTCTGCCGAAACTGCCTTGCTGAACCTGGTCCAGGGAAATTCTTCTGTAGGAGAATACGCCATCCAATTTCGTACCCTCGCCTCTGAATTATCTTGGAACAACGAGCCCTCTGCGCGACCTTTAAAAAAGGCCTATCCAGTAACATCAAGGATGTGCTGGCCGCACGAGAAATTCCAACCAACCTGCATGAACTTATCCATTTGGCCACCCGCATTGACATGCGTTTCTCTGAAAGACACCAGGAGCTCGGCCAGGAAAAAGACCTTGATCTCTGGGCACCTCTCTCACAGTATCCTTTGCAATCTACCCCTGTGCCTCCCGCCGAGGAGGCTATGCAAGTGGATCGGTCTCGCCTGACCCATGAAGAGAGGACTCGCCGTAGAGATAAAAATTTATGTCTGTACTGCGCTAGTACCGAACATTTCTTGGTGGATTGCCCTATTCATCCTCCACGTCTGGGAAACGCATGCACGCACCCAGGTCACGTGGGTGTGGCGTCTCTTGGTATGAAGTCTGCTTCTCCACGTCTCACTGTGCCCGTGTGGATTTCTCCTTCTGACAACTCTTCCTTCTCAGCTATGGCCTTCTTGGACTCTGGTTCTGCGGGAAATTTCATTTTGGCCTCTTTTGTTAATAAGTTCAACATCCCTGTGACCCGTCTCATCAAGCCGCTCTACATTTCCTCGGTCAATGGAGTAAGATTGGACTGCACTGTGCGTTAGCGCACAGAACCCCTGCTCATGAGCATTGGACGGCATCACGAAAAAATTGAATTTTTTGTTTTGCCCAACTGCACATCTGAAGTCCTCCTCGGTCTGCCATGGCTCCAACGCTACTCTCCTACGCTTGACTGGACCACCGGGGAGATCAAGAGCTGGGGTGCTTCTTGCCACAAAAAATGCCTCACGTCTGCTCCCAGTCCCGTCAGTCAAACCTCAGTGACTCCTCCTCATAGCCCCCGTCTTGGTAACACTCTGCCCCGTGCCAAGCTTCCCCCTCTGCCCCCCTCCCCATTCCCACTCCTTCTGAACTGCCTGCCGTTGATGAGTATACCCAGGACCTCTCTGTCCTCCAGAAGGAGACTCTACAATTGCTCCCAATGTCCTCGTCCCATGTGGAGCGACAACTGGACAAAAAGAGGGGGAGACCTAAGGGGGGGGTACTGTTACGCCGAGCGCTCCGGGTCCCTGCTCCTCCCCGGAGCGCTCGCGGTGTTCCTCTCTCTGCAGCGCCCCGGTCAGACCCGCTGACCGGGAGCGCTGCACTGACACTGCCGGCGGGGATGCGATTCGCATAGCGGGACGCGCCCGCTCGCGAATCTCATCCCAAGTCACTCACCTGTCCCGGTCCCCGGTTGTCATGTCCTGGTGCGCACGGCTCCGTTCCTTAGGGCACGCGCGCGCCAGCTCTCTAAGATTTAAAGGGCCAGTGCACCAATGATTGGTGCCTGGCCCAATCAGTCTAATTAGCCTCCACCTGCTCCCTGCTCATATAACCTCACTTCCCCTTCACTGCTTTGCCGGATTTTGTTGCCTTGCGCCAGAGAAAGCATTTATAGTGTTTGCCTTACCAGTGTTCCTGACCTCTTGCTATCGCCATTGACTACGAACCTTGCCGCCAGCCCCAGACGTCTTCTACGTCTGACCTTGCCTCTGTGTAGTCCTTCTGTCCCACGCCTTCTCAGCAGTCAGCGAGGTTGAGCCGTTGCCGGTGGATACGACCTTGTTGCTACCGCCGCAGCAAGACCATCCTGCTTTGCGGCGGGCTCTGGTGAATACCAGTAGCAACCTAGAACCGGTCCACCGACTCGGTCCACGCCAATCCCTCGCTGACACAGAGGATCCACATCCAGCCTGCCGAATCCTAACAGGTGGTTTGCGGCTCAGGGGGATAGCATAATCTGGGGCAAGTAGGATGGTTGCCCCGCCCCTTTGGTACCATGCTCCAGTATGCATAAGCGCTTCTGAGCCCAGCAGCAACTCTGTTACTGAGCTTGTCCCGCCCCTTGAGTACTATGAGGTATATACTTTCAGGTTAGCATTTGTTAATTCGGTTATTTTATCCTGTTCTTTTTAGGGTCAAGTTAATGTTTATAATACGTTAATGTTTATAATGTAACACTGGTATTTTCATACAGTACACGCGATTGTATTTTTGTATACACGCCTGTTTTTCATACAGTGTACACGCCTGTATTTCATACAGCATTCAAGCATGTATTTTTATACAGTATACACGCTGGTATTTGCTTTAAGTATACACGCTAGTGTTTCCATATAGGCTTACACGCTTGCGGTTCATACAGTATACACACTTGTTTTTATACAGTATAAACGATCATATTTCATACAGTATACACGATCATATTTTCATACAGTATGTATGCTTGTATATTTCATACAGCATTACAAGCTTGTATCTCCATACAGTAGAGTATGTTTGCTTTTTCCATACAGTGTAAATGCATATATTTTCCATACAGTATACATGCTTGTATTTTCCATACAGTATACGCGCTCGTTTTTCCATACAGTATCACACACTTGTATTTTCTATAGTATTTTCATACAGTATAACACACTTGTTTTCATACAGTATAACACGCTTGTGTTTCATACAGTATAACACGCTTGTGTTTCATATAGTAGAACACGCTTGTATTTTTCATACAGTAGAACACGTTTGCATTTTCATACAGTAGAACACGTTTGTATTTTCATACAGTAGAACACGGTTGGATTTTCATACACTAGTACACGCTTGGATTTTCATACATTAGAACACGCTTGGATTTTCATACAGTAGTACACACTTGGATTTTCATACAATAGAACACGCTTGGATTTTCATACAGTATAATGCTGGTGTCTTCCTACAGTATATGCGCTTGTATTTTCTATGTAGTATACACGCTTGTATTTGCATACAGTATACATGCTTGTATTTGCATACAGAATATGCGATTGTGTTTGCATACAGTACACACGCTTGTATTTTCATATAGTATACACACTTGTATTTTCTGCATATTCACGCTTGTATTTTCCATATAGGTTACACGCTTGGTTTCTCACGATATACATGCTCGTGTTTTTTTGTACAGTACACGCTGGTGTTTCATACGGTACACACGCTTGTATTTTTTGTACAGTATACATGCTTATATTTCCAGTACAGTATACACGTTTGTATTGAACATACATTATACACGCTTGTATTTTCCATACAGTATGCGCGCTTGTGTTGTCCATACAGTATGCACGCTTGTCTTGTCCATTTAGTATGCACGCTTGTATTGTCCATAGAGTATACACGCTTGTATCATACATACAGTACACATGCTTGATTCATCCATATAAGTACACATGCTGGTAGTTTCCATACAATATACAACTTTTTTTTTTTCCTTGTAGGATAACACGCTTGTATTTTCCATACAGTATTACATGCATTGTATTTTCCTTACAGTACAACATGCTTGTATTTTCCATACAGGTTGTATATTTCATACAGTATAAAATGTTTGTATTTCCATACTGTATTACACGCTCGTATTTTCCATACAGTCTACACACTCGTAGTTTCTGCACAGTATAGTACGCTCATGTATTTTGCATACAGTGTAACACGTTTGGATGTTCTATATGGGGTAAAACGCTCCCATTACCATTGGACATAACATGCTTATGTGTCCATACGTTGTACGTGCTTGTGTTTTTCATACGATATAATACGCTTACGTGTTCATACGGTTCAACACGCCATAACAACATGTCCCATATGATTAACACGATTGGTCTATATGGCATAGCACGCACGTGGGTTCCATATGCTGCAATACGATTGTCAGAATATAGTATAACCTGCTTATGGTTGCATACGGTGGTAAGCATATGTGTCATGGTAACTGTGGTTATGTATGGTTTACTAAGCGTTGTTACTGTAGCATTGTCTCTGCATATATGTGATATCATCGCTACGCTTATTACAACAGCAGTGTGGTTGCTGCTATAGCGGTTCTACGACACGTTTCTTGAACATTGGTACTACCCATACGACACTATAGCATGGTTAGCATGCGGATGTTACTGTAGCATGTAACTGTGATTATTTTACTGAAAGTTACTAGTTTGATGTTGGTACGTTACCATAGTATTGGTGCCTCAGCTCTTGTTGCTTCGCATGTGTTACCATAGTTTATTTCTACACTCAGGTGACGTTAGCAGGTCCTATAGATTTTCTCTACACGTTTCTCAGTACGCATTATTTTAGTTTTCTTGTATGCTTTCAGTAGACTTTGGTGTTACGCAGAATACGGGACCATCGTTTTGGGTGGCCTATAGCGTTATGTTGATATGACATGTTGTGCCAGAGGGGTGGGTCATCATGGCATGTTGTGTTAATATAGTAATTGTTGGTTTGGCATTTTTACTTAGATATGGTCACTGTTCATGGTCTTGGTATTTAGCTTATCATGGGCAGGTTGTTCATCTTGGATTTTAACCTTATGAGACATTGATTGTCTATTATGGTATATCTCTCATAATGGCCTGTGATGCAGAGTGTGCCCCGCTTGACTTCTGACTGTTCTCATAGCAATGGCAGCACAACACACGTTGTTGTATACTGGTTATGCCTGTCACGTTTTCAGGTGGTATACACTACTCACTTATTGCTGCTGATATGTTTCAGAGCAGTAGTATCGCATACACATAGGTGGTGGTTATTCCGGGATGTCTGTCATGTTCTCAGGTGGGATACACCACTCAGTTATTGTGTCTGACACGCTTTCAGAACAATAGTCTCACAACACATAGGCGGTTGTATACCTGTCATGCCTGTCCCGTTTTGCAGGTGGGATACACTGCTTGGTTGTTGCTGCTGACATGGCTTCAGAGCAATAGTGCCACGGCACACGGACGCTTATATACCTGTGATGCCCATCATGGTTCCAGGTGGGGTGCATTGCATAGTTGTTGTGTCTGACTCTTTTATCCTTAAGCATACATAGTTTCAGAGTCATTGTTGGGCTCACGTTACTATCGCAGGTCACATTACCTTAGCAGGTTTGGCGAATAATGATTCAGCGTTGGTTACGGTTTATTTCAGCGTTCGGACTTAACGGGTTAGTTTACCATTGTTACAGACATTTAGTTACTTTAGCTTTAACATAATGGTCATTAAGCATCCTGCACTTATGCCATTATACAACTCGTGGGTCATGTCATATTTACAGGTTGTGGGTAATCTCAGCCTGCCTGCCAAGTCCGCAGGGGAGTACATTATCTGGGCTATTGTCTGGGACACGTTTTCCAAGGCAATTGCAACAGGACACATGCCTGACACGTCCTCAGGTGGGATATACCGCTTGGCTAGTGTTATTGACACGTTTTCAGAGCAATGGCTTCACTACACATAAGCAGTTGTATACCTGTTATGCCTGTCATGCTTTCGGATGGGATGCACTGCGTAGTCGTATGTGTCTGACGCGTTTTAAGGACATGACTGCCATGTTTGTCACTAACTTTCTCATCTGCAGGTGACATATTCACACGCGGGACATGTTTCACTTGTTCCTTCCACACATATAGTCACTGATTTAACGCATATTCCGTCAAGTAGGTACCGCACTCCTGTAATGTTCCATATCTTACGTCGTTCGGGTTCCTTACTATGGTTCTTCTCTACGGCTTGTCAAGTTTTTGGCCCATATCCATAGAAGCAGCGTACGATGGTTACTGACAATTGGTTCATGAGGTACAGTGGGGTAGGGAGCCTATTTGTTTAGTTCATCCGGGGAGTTTATGTGGTGGACATGCATGCAGTGTTTATGGGGTAGCTGTGGCATCTGGTAAGACAAATGAAGTGACAGGGTTGGCCTCAGTGCTTCTAGGGTATTCTTTGAGGGGGTTTTGGGCCATGGACGGAGTGCCTGGTTGGCAGCTGATGTCCTTATCTTATGTAAAGGGTAAACATATTACTACCCTAGGTATGCTGTTTTTGCCCTCTTAAAGGTGTACCCTCCGGCGGCGGCCTTGGCACAAATCTAGCCGCATGTTAGGTGAAGTAGATTTATGTCTCTTGCATCCTCGGTTACAGATTTAGGTGAGTAGTGTCATGTTATCTTATTGTTTGTTTGTTATTAGGTAGGCTTACGTTTCATATGCACTGGAAGGCCCTGACCATAAGTGGAAGGTTGGTTACAACCTGTATTTATGGGAGGGGCCTGGGTGGTATAAATATGCGCACGTGCAGGCTCAGGGGGCACGTTGAACGTTACGCTGTCCCACCCATTTCCCTCCTTCATGTTAATACTTTTTGACCTTCAGTCTTATTCAGGGTATGCCCTCTTAAAGGTGTACCCTCCGGCGGCGGCCTGGGCACAAATCTAGCCGCATGTTAGGTGAAGTAGATTTATGTCTTTTGCATCCTCGGTTACAGGTTTAGGTGAGTAGTGTCATGTTATCTTATTGTTTGTTTGTTATTAGGTAGGCTTACGTTTCATATGCACTGGAAGGCCCTGACCATAAATATATATATATATATATATATATATATATATATATATATATATATATATATATTAGCTGAGCACCTAGCGTTGCCCATTTTTCCTTCTTAATCCTTGTTGGGGAGGAAACTCAACAAAGGAGGAAGCTTTTGAATTCATATCCCATCCTCATATATTATTGTCATATCCCGTCCTCATATCCCGTCCTCATTACCGTCCTCATATCCCATCATCATATCCCGTCCTCATATCCCAACCTCATATCCCATCCTCATATCTCTTCCTCATATACCAACCTCATATCCTGTCCTCATATCCCATCCTCATATCCCGTCCTCATATCCCTTCCTCATAACTCATCCTCATATCCTGTTTCTCATATCGTGTCCTCATATCCCATCCTTATATCCCGACCTCATATCCCATCCTCATATCCCGTCCTAATATCCCGTCCGCATATCCTTACCTCATATCCCGTCCTCATATCCCATCCTCAGATCCTGTCCTTATTTCCTGTCCTCATATCCTGTCCTCAGGTGGGACTGAATTGTGAGGAAGATATTGTAAGCCAAAAATTGAAGGAGACATGGCTTTG
Source organism: Hyla sarda (assembly GCF_029499605.1). NCBI lineage: Eukaryota > Metazoa > Chordata > Amphibia > Anura > Hylidae > Hyla > Hyla sarda. The sequence goes on from NC_079189.1 coordinate 88,022,646, forward strand.
TGGAAAAGGACGTGACTTGCAAGCCAGACCAATGCACAAAAAGGGTAGAAAATAAAAGGTGTGAGTCTTAAACAGTGGGCGTGTCTTTGTGAGATGGGGAGTGGCATGTGTGGCTGGTGCAGTTTGCAAGCAGGACTGACACTTCACCAGGAGATGCAAAGCGAAGCTTGTGGAATAAGGTACTGGAGGAGTACATACTTGCATGGGACTTGAAACAAAAAACATTTTTTATATAAGGGTGTAGGTAAGGGTTAATTTAACTATTATATTTTTTTTTTCATATATAAGAAACATGTGACCAGGTATTATTGAAATATCTCCAGCCGTACGGAAGAGATGCTGGAACATACATTTCCCATAGATTTGCATGAGACTTTAAACAAAAACCATGACCCTCACAAATGGGGGGAAGTTAAGGGTTAATTTATGTAACCTATATTTTTAGCGGGCATATAAGTAACATGTGACCAAGTATTATCAAAATATCTCAAGCCGTTTGGAAATTATACAGTAGCATATGTTTCTCATAGACTTGTATGGGACTTTAAACAAAAAACCCGACCTAGCAAATGGGGGTTAGAGTTAAATCACCTATCCTATGTTTGTTGTTGACGTATAAGTAACATGCGTGCCAAGTTTCATGTTAATGTCTTTAGCGGTTTGGACGTGATGCTGGAACATACACACACACACACACATACATGCACACACATAGGGGGAGATTTATCAAAACCTGTCCAGAGGAAAAGTTGCCCTGTTGCCCATAGAAACCAATCAGCTTGCTTCTTTCATTTTTAACAAGGCCTCTGCAAAATGAAAGAAGAGATCTGATTGTTTGCTATGGGCAACTGTGCAACTTTTCCTTTGCACAGGTTTTGATAAATCTCCCCCATTGAGTTTTATATATACTAGCTGAGTACCCAGCTTTTCCTACCTTATCTTTGTGGATGGAAAAGCAACAAAGGAGGAAGCTTTTGTCCTCATATCCCGTCCCAAAATCCTGACCCCATATCCCCTTCTTATATCCCGACCCCAAATCCCCTCTTCATATTTTGACCTTCGATATCCTGTCCTCATATTTTGTTCTTATATCCCGTCCTCATATCCCGTCCCCATATCCTGACCCCATATACCGACCCCATATCCCGACCCCATCTCCTGTCCCCATATCCCCTCCCCATATACCGTCCCCATATCCCACCCCCATATCCAGTCCTCATATCCCATCCCCATATCCTGTCCCCATATCCCGACCTCATATCCCAACCCCATATCTCGACCTCATATCCCAACCCAATATCCCGACCTCATATCCTGTCCTCATATCCTGTCCTCATATCCTGTCCTCATATCCCTTCCTCATATCCCATCCTCATATCCCTTCCTCACATCCCGTCCCCATAGCTAATCCTCATTTCTAATCCTCATATCCCGTCCTCAGGTGGGGCTACATTGTGGTAAAGATATTGTAAGCTGAAAATAAATTGCCTGTGGCTTAAAAGGTGGCAGTGTCTTTGTGAGATGTGGTGTGGTTTACCAGCCGGACTGACACATTCACCAGAAGATGCAGAGCGGAACTTGCGGAGTAAGGCACCAGAAGTCCTACATACTTGCATGGGACCTGAAACAAAAAAACCATCCTTCACATATGGGGGCAGGTTAGGGATTAATTTAACTATTATATATTTTTATTTGACATATAAGTAACATGTGACCAAGTATTATCGAAATATCTCCAGCTGTTTGGAAATTATGCAGTAACATAAATTTCCCATAGACTTGTATGGGACTTTAAATAACCTAGACCCTAGCAAATGGGGGTGGGTAAGGGTTAAATTACCTATCCTATGTTTGTTGTTGACATATAAGTAACATGTGTGCCAAGTTTCATGTTAATATCTTTAGCGGTTTGGACGTGATGCTGGAACATACACACACACACACACACACACACACATACATACACACACATAGGGGGAGATTTATCAAAACCTGTCCAGAGGAAAAGTTGCCCTGTTGCCCAGAGAAACCAATCAGCTTGCTTCTTTCATGTTTAACAAGGCCTCTGCAAGCTGTTTGGACGTGATGCTGGAACAAATTGGGTCGCAAAACCCGACAAAATATATCATCACTCCGAGTGTTTTTTAAACCCATCAAAATGGGCGTAGTTATCACAAAAAGGGGTGTGTTCCCGACAAAAAAGAAAAAACACTCGGAGTATGATGAAAAACTCACAAGAAAACCTGTGAATTTTTCTTCACCAAAACCCGACAGCTATGAGCTGTCGGGAAATTACTGAAAACCGAGTGGATCCTACCCCCATCATGGAACAGGGTCTGTTCCATGTTGGGGGTAGTAGTACAGGGGCTAAGGGGTTGATCGCATCGGGTCTCACTTATAACACCCGATCCGATCAAAAGTAATTAAGCAGGGGAGCGGGGGGCGTGCTCCACTCCCCAGCGATGTACAATGTATTTTACTTTCATTTTAAAATTCCCTGCCAGCATCCCTGAATGGCCGGTACTGAAGAGCCATTCGGGGATCCCGGCAGGTTTCTCAAACAGAAGAGCTGTGGTGGGGAAAGATATATAGAATCACTGGGGGGAATGTATATGTCCCCACAGCTTCTATATATCTTGCCTTCTGCTTCGCTATATGTCTTGTCCCCCCACGCAGTGCATGTGTATATATATATGCCCCCTGCAAGGCGCTATCATTTATCCCCCACAGCGCATGTGTATATATATATATATATATATATATATATATATATATATATATATTTTCACAGGTGGAGATTTAAATGGATCCAGCATGTCACCCAGTCAGAGGCTATATGCCCAGCAGAGGTGAGTGGATAGTTGAGCGTTAGGCTCAGAATTTGTGCTAGGGTCCCATCCTAAATGAGGCCACCTCCCCGTGGTGGATGGGGGGACACGTTTTGATCAAAAAGTGCGCTAAGAGCCTCAATTTTTTGACCAATGTGTGCTGCTGCAATCCTCTTTTTCTGTATACTCTATATATATATATATATATATATATATATATATATATATATATAGATATACCCCCCACACAGCGCTATCATATACACACCGCAGCGCACGTAGATATATATTATATATGCCCCCCGCACAGCGCATCTATACACATACTTCTGAAGCGCTATCAATGACTAATGCTAGGCATATGTGTATAGAAGCGAAATGGGGACCAGACATATAGCGTTATCTGGTCCCCACTTCGCTTCTATGCACAATTCACCACAGCTGCCCCATCGCCTCCCCCATCCCCGGTGTTATAATTACCTGTTTCCGGGGTCTGCGATCCTTCTGGCTCCGGCGCTGTTGCTGTGCGCTGTCACTGTGCGCACTGACGGTGATGTCACGTTGGGGATGTCACTCGTCATTGTGCAGCGCACAGCAACAGTAGACACCAGGACATTGTATACAAGTGAATTGTGCTACCCTGTGAATAGTCCTAGGTAGGGCAGGCTGTGGTAGGTGGCAGCCACCTTTTGGACCATGGTGGCATGGAAAGTTTTGGAAATTCTGCCAGCCATATTTGGGCACAAACTGTCCTAAGGCCTAAAGAGACTTTGAATATCCTTCTGATTGACTAAGAAATCTAAGAGTAAGAGAAACCAGCAATGTGTGTATCTTTTCTAGGCTCCATAACCTTTATTGTTATGTAGCAATTACTGTGGCAGTAACTGTAAAGTGTGTTGTTCCTCTAAAATAATGGTTTCCTGGTTGCATTAAAATTGTCTTTCAAATTCCATCAGGGAAGTACCACACTACCTGACATCAATATACAATATTTTATCAATAAAACCAGCTTTTTTTTAATGTTTAATGGAAATACAGTATCTACTGTCACTGCTTCTTATCTTTCAAATATCTTTCCACTAATATATTTAAATAGCTCCATATATAAATACTGAGCAGTATTTTTATATCTTCCATATAGAAATACTGAGCAGTTCATATTACCTTTTCATACAGGCAGAAGGAACAGCTTACCATCCTAAGAATGGAAAGCAGGAAAAAGGGAGCTTTTAGCTGAAATTGCTGCTTTTTATAGCTGAGAACTTCGATAAATGGATATGAAATTGAACTGCATTAAAAATGACAATTTATGACACTTTGATGTTTCATAAAATCAGCCATTAATATCTAAAATGCCACAAAATGTAATTTTCTGAATTATCAACAATGCACAGACAAGTTAATTCACTCTAAGTATTTTACATGCATCCAGAGTGTTACATAGAATTCACAGGCACCAAAGAAGAACAGGGTATTACAATAATGGCACTATCATTACTTCTTCTCCATGTTTGAGTGGTACAGTACATTATTCCACAGATGACTTACTTTCTTGCATTAAGAACTTGGCTCTCCAGCACGGTTGCTATTGCTTCGTATTATACAGCAATGTCTAATTACTGGATGTGCCAGCTGCAATCTCATTGCCTCTTATGTCACAAAGATCATTGGACAGACGACCATTAAACTACAAATGGCTTCATTTTATTTTGCTCCAAGACTCATTTGAACAAGCAATAAAAATGGATAGATAACTTTGCTTTGCAAATGATGCACAATCACTCTTCTGCTTATATTGATATTTTATTAGATTGCGAGGCCATTGGTCTTGATTAGAGATGAGCGAATTTTTAAAAAATTCGATTCAGCCGATTCGGTCTGAATTTATTTGCAGTGAATCGCTATTAAAAACAGCTATTTCTGGCCTACAGAGAGCCTCAATAGGGGTGTAGAACACTTTGCCTTGCTGTACCACGCATAGGGTGTGTGCTGGGTTAGTGAAATAATATTGTTATTCAGTATGACATGCAGATCAGAGGTGTCGCTATTAGAATCCTGTCGCAGAGCGGCACAATGACAGAGCCTGGAGGTGGCATCAGTATGAGGAGACCATATAGTGGCTGAATGACACAGCCTGGAGGTAGCGGAAACAGGAGCCCGTATAGTGGCTGAACGACACAGCGTGGAGGTGGCGGCAGCATAAGGGGACCACATTGTGGCTGAATGACACAGCTTGAATGTGGTGGCAGCATGAGAAGAACATATAGTGGCTGAATGACACAGCGTTCAGGTGGCTGTAGTGTTGAGCACGAATATTCGTAATGCAAATAGTGTAGTGTAGTGTTTATCACGAATATCAGCACTTCACGATTTTGCGAATATTTAGAATATACGTGCTATATATTTTCGCAATGACGAATATTGTTTTTATTTTATTTTTTTGTTTTTTTTTACATGAAAATTTTTCATGCCAATTTTCGCATGGAAAAAAAAGTTAATGAACATAGCGAATTTGCGAGTTTTTAGAACATAGGACAAATAATCGTCAATATATTAGCGAAATATTGCAAATTCAAATATGGCCCCTGCTGCTCATCACTAGGTGGCGGAAGCATGAGGAAACCATATAGCCTCAATAGGGGTGTAGAACACTTTGCCTTGTCCCAACACGCTGTTGGTGCTTTGCAGAAACAGTCCCTATTTAGTTCTGGCACTTCCTGCAGCTCGCTGCCGGATCTTCATGCCCTAGAAAGCGTATATTTGTGTCTTGCCTTGCCATGTATCTGATCCCTTGCTATGAAAACTGACCTTGCTCCTGTGCTGCCTGCCTTCTGACCTCCTGCTACGTGACCTGACCCTGCTTCATTGCTGCCTGTCCTGACCTCCTGCCTCTCCTGACTATGTCTGTGTCTCATCCTTCCTGTGCCATGTCATACCTTGTCTGCCTGTGGGGACGAGTCGTGTCAGGGGTAGTGACCTGGGTGCCGCCTGCTGAAGCAAATCCATCTCGCTTTGCGGCAGGCTCTGGTGAAAAACAGCAGCACCTTAGATTCTGCTCCCTGGTATATCCCAAGCCATCTTCCTCAACACGTCAGTGGATCAACCTAACCACAGCCGTTGTAGTAAGATCCGGCCATGGATCCTGCTGGGGTGTCTCTGCCTGATGTTACGGACCTTTCCACCATCGTGGTGTCACAACAATTGGCACCTCAGGCTCAATAGTTGAACCAGTTGTCAGCCACGATGCAGCAGCTTCTTGCCGCTCAGCAGCAACAACAGCAACAGCAGCCACAACCAGCTCCAGTGTCTCCTCTAGTGCCAGCAGCTTCTTCCGGGTCCAAGCTTCGTTTATCCTTACCTTCGAAGTACGACGGAGATCCCAAGCTGCATAGAGGCTTCGTGACTCAGTGCTCTATGAATTTGGAGCTCATGGCGGATCAGTTTCCACCGGAGCGAGCTAAAGTGGCCTTTGTGGTCAGTCTACTGTCTGGAAAAGCTCTGGCCTGGGCTACTCCTCTCTGGGATCATAATGATTCGGTGTCTTCAAACCTGCAGGTCTTTCTCTCAGAATTCCTCCCTACCTCCCTGGTCCATAAACATCATCTCCCAGTGACTTGACTAGGCTTGCAAAGCCTTTGTACATCTCTTCTGTCAATGGAGAAAATCTGAACTGTATGGTGCTGTTCTGCACTGAACCTCTCATTATGCAGGTGGGTGTGTTACATAAGGAAAAGAGTTCTATGTACTTCCTCATTGTACTTCGGAGTTTCTTCTCGGTCTTCCTTGGCTTCAACGTCAAATTCCACTTCTCAACTGGAAATCTGGTGAGGTCACCCACTGGGGACCTTTTTGCCAAAATCACTGTCTTGGGTCTGTCCAGCCTAAGTCAGCCTCTTCGCCTTCTTCTATGCTAGGCCTGCCTCTTCCTTATCAAGATTATACTGACATATTCTGCGAAAAGCAGGCTAAGACTCTTCCTCTACATTGTCCCTACGACTGTCCTATTGACTTACAGCCTGGGACCATGCCTCCCCGTGGAAGAATCTATCCATTGTCTGTTCTTGAGACACAAGCCATGGCAAAATATATCCAAGAGAACCTCCGAAGGGCTTTATCCGAAAGTCCTTGTCTCTTGCCGGAGCTGGATTCTTCTTTGTAGGGAAGACGGATGGTTCTCTCCCCCCTTGTATAGATTACAGGGGTCTAAACAAGTCTATGATAAAAAAAATTGCCTTTGCCTTTGATTTCTGAACTTTTTGATTGTTTATGGGGTGCCATAATCTTCTCTAAGTTGAAACTGAAGGGAGCATACAATCTTATTCGAATTCATGAAGGCGACAAATGGAAGACAACCTTTAACACCCGAGACGGACATTTTGAGTACCTAGTCATGCCTTTTGGTCTCTGCACTGCCCCCGCTGTCTTCCAAGAATTTGTTAGTGACCTCTTCCGAAATCTGTTGTACACCTGTGTAGCCATCTACCTGGATGATATTCAGATGTTTTCATCATTTCCATGTCCGTCTAGTTCTTCAGCGTCTCCGGGAGAATTATCTGTATCCAAAGCTTGAGAAATGCCTCTTTGAGAGAACAAGTTTTCCATTTCTTGGATACATATGGTGTTACTTATCAATAATGGTCTTGTCTAGATAATTTTTTTAATTGGTCTAGATGCGTTTGTTTGGTGGTGTTGCACAACATTTTTCAAATTGTCACAGCATCCATGATAAATTTTGTGCAGATCTGCACAACCCCTCCTAGATCATTTTCCACCTCCGCATTTAGAACAGGTCTGCTCTGCTTCTGAGGAGATGGTTTCTCTGTTTTTTTGCCTTTCTTTGTGTTCTATTTCTTTTGTTTTTAGCCACTAATGTCCAAATAAAGAACTTCAAAGAGATGGGCAGATGTTCCTTCCACCTCAACCAGTGTTTTAAGGGAGGAAAGTGTTGTGATGTTCATGTAATGGAGGAGGATAAGGAATCAGTGAATGCAGAGTCTCTCTCATATTTGAGTAGTGGTTTAGCATGCCACAGGCCTGGCAAAAAGAAAAACTTTAGTGATCAAGAGACTGAGGTTTTAGTTGAAGAGGTATATGTTTTTTTTTTTACCATTTTCACACTTTGTTGTTCGTTATCCTTACTTTATTTAGTTTAACTTGGGCACCTTAAATTGTGAGATGTTGGCTATTGTTCTAAATCTTATGGTGTGTGATTTCTCCCAACCTGGCCACGGTAAATTCTCACAGTTGGCCAGAGCAAACAATCAAATTGCTTAGTTCTTTTTGCAGTGGCTTTTGTACTAACGAACGTAGCTCTTGGATTTTTTGCTTTTTTGCTATGGGCAACTGTGCAAATGCTTTGTACAACAGGTTTCATAAAATCTACAGCAGCATTTCTTACATGTTTTCAATAATTATTTATTACATTTATAAATATATGTATAATATGTTGTTAAAATCTTTTTGCCCTTCTCCTTTGGGTGTTTCCGAGTTGCTTTGCAATACTTAGTTTGTCTACTATGCTCCCTTTCAGGTTGTTGGCAAGTTTTTGAGTCGTTTGGGAAACAAGCGGAAACAATTCCTCTAAGAGTAAAAAATGAAATGTGGGCAGACATTATGAGAAATGTAAACTCACTTGGTCTTGAGAAAAGAATGGTGAAGGAAAGAAAAGAAATGGCATGATCTGCGACGCTTAGTGAAGGCCCAGCTGTCTTTAATTAGTAAACATAGCTAGGGAACTGGTGGAGGTCCCCCAACTAATGTAACATTGTCACCTGTTGAAGAAAAGGTTGCTACCACATATTCTCGACATTAAATAGTGGGTATTGGCTATATGGATGTAATGGTGTTATCCCAGGAGCAAGGTAAATGTTCTCAAAATTTTTCTACATTGTAGAAAATGATGCTATAAGATTTTTACCAATCTGTGCACAGGAAAAGATAACTATTTTGCCATCACAAACCATTTTTATTTTAAATTTGTATTAAAATATTTACCAATCGTTAACAAGTACATTTTACACTTAAAAAAAAATTTGTGAAATGCCATGGAGGACAAGCAAAGAAGAATATAATATTGGTTGCTATGGGAAACTGTGAAAGGGGTATTCCAGGATTTTTTGTATTTTATTTGACCATGCTACAGGGGCTGTAAAGTTGGTGTAGTTCATAATATAGTGTTTGTACCTGTGTGTGACAGTTTTCTCACAATTCTTCACCCCAATTCTCACCCCAATTTTCTCCCCAATTCAAATATTGGGGTGAAAATGTGATTTTCACCCCAATATTTATTTTTACCAGCATGAAAAATGACTGTTTTCTCAGATTTTTCCCAGCTTGCAATGCAGCCGAGACCTGACTCACTAGTCACCTGATGACAGGGAGCCTGTCTGCTTCAATGGGTGGAGCGATCGCTTGGTGGGAGAGAGATCAATCTGCAACTAATGCAACAGCTGTAGGCACCCTGATTGAAAACCACACTGGGTGGGCTGGCTGATGTGTGGGAGGGAGGAAGATGGAATTGTGGGATTTGTAGTCAAAAAAGAAAAGTCAAACAGGAAATACTAGTTAACAAACAGCTAGCCACAGTGTCATTGTAATCTCACAACATAGCCATTTAGCCCCAAGACCAACGCAGATCCTTCCTAAGCATGTCCATTACTGTCTGCCAGGTACGTACTAAAATCACATTATGGTGGATAACCCCTTTAAATACTTATATACCATTTGGCACCTTCTTTTGTATTTTTATCTTCCACAATATGTTTGATGGGAAATGTATTTTGGAGTACATTGATTAAAATAAATATATGACTCCATATCAGTGTGGCTTTATGAGGGATCGGTCCTGTCAAACTAACCTGATCAGCTTTTATGAGGAGGTGAGCTCCAGACTGGACCAGGGACAATCACTGGATGTCGTATATCTGGATTTTTCCAAAACATTTGATACGGTGCCACATAAAAGATTGGTGCATTAAATGAGAAGGAATGGGCTGGGAAGAATGTGTGTAAGTGGGTAAGTAACTGGCTCAGCGATAGGAAACAGAGGGTGGTTATTAATGGTACTTATTCTGATTTGGTGACTGTTACTAGTGGGGTACCAAAGGGGTCAGTCTTGGGTCCTATTCTATTTACTATATTTATTTATGACCTTGTAGAGGGGTTGAATAGTAAAGTAGCAATCTTTGAAGATGATACTAAACTCTGCAAAGCGGTAAACACAATAGAGGACAGTGCACTGTTACAAATGGATCTGGATAGTTTGGGGGTTTGGGCTGAGAAGTGGCAGATGAGGTTCAACCCTGATTAATGTAAGGTAGTGCACATGGGGAGGAAAAATCTGGGACGGGTTATATATTACATGGGAGCACACTTGGGACGACTGATGTGGAAAAGGACTTAGGGGTCTTAGTTAATAGTAAACTTAGCTGTAGTGACCAGTGTCGGGCAGCTGCTGCCAAGGCAAATAAAATCATGGGGTGCATCAATAGGGGCATAGATAACCATGGCAAGGAAATAATTCTACCACTGTACAAATCACTAGTCACACCACACATAGAATACTGTGCACAGTACTGGACACCAGTGTACAAGAAAGATATAGTGGTGCTGGAGAGGGTTCACAGACGGGCAACCAGAGTAATACGGGGAATGGGAAAACTACAGTACCCAGAAAGATTATCAGAATTGGGGTTATTTCGTTTAGAAAAAAGAAGGCTTAGGGGAGACCTAATAACTATGTATAAATATATCAGGGGGCAGTAGAGAGATCACTCCCATGATCTATTTATACCCAGGACTGTATCTATAACAAGGGGGGATTCTTTACTGTAAGAGCAGTGAAACTGTGGAATTCTCTCCCGGAGGAGGTGGTCATGGTGAACTCTGTAAAAGAGTTCAAAAAGGGTCTGGATGCTTTTTTGGAGAATAATAACATTGATGGTTATGTATACTAGATATTTAGGGACAGCATGTTGATCCAGAGATTTATTCTGGAGTTGGGAAGGAATTTTTACCTCTAGTATGAGGGTTTTTTGCCTTCCCCTGGATCAACTCAGTAGGGACTTATTAGGGATATAGGTTGAACTAGATGGACTCTGGTCTTTTTTCAACCTTACGAACTATGTTACTATGTGACTATGTTACTATGTACAAACTTTTGTTAATTAACAAACCTATTAATCATTGGCTTCTCAGTAAATTTAGCATTTCAAATTTTTGGATAAGTCTTTGTGTCATGCATTTTGGTATTGTTTCTATTGACCCACTGTTTTGTTTGATTTTAAACACACAAATTTTGATTATTGGCCTATGTTTTTTCACTTCCTCAGCTAAACATCCACCCACTGCTGAGCCACTTCTTAGGCTAAGTTTCCACTTGTTTTTTTTTCTGGCAGTTTTTGGAAAACTGCCACTGCAGTTTTTGAGCCAAAGCCAGAAGTGTATTCAAAAGGAATAGGACATATAAAGGAAGGACTTATACTTCTCCTCCCTTATGGATCCACTTCTGACTTTGGCTCAAAAACTGCAGTGGCAGTTTTCCAAAAACTGCCAGAAAAAAAAAAACAAGTGGAAACTTAGCCTTAAAGGGTGAAAACCTTTTTTTCTTTTAAATCAACTGGTGGCAGAAAGTTAAACATATTTGTAAATTACTTCTATTAAAAAAATATTAATCCTTCCTGTACTTATTAGCTGCTGAATACTACAGAGGAAATTCTTTTCTTTTTGGAATGCTCTCTAATGACATCACGACCACAGTTCTCTCTGCTGACGTTATTATAATAATAATAATAACACTTTATTTATTGTTGTCCTACGTGGGATTTGATCCCTAGTCCCCAGCACTGCAAGGCAGCAGTGCTAACCACTGAGCCACCATGCTGCCCTTAGCATACATCTGCTATGCATGGTTGCTAAAATGGACAGAGATGTCAGCAGAGAGCACTGTGTTCGTGATGTCATCAGTGTTCAAAAAAAAAGGAATTTCCTCTGTAGCATTCAGCAGCTAATAAGTACTAGAAGGATTAAGATTTTTTAATAGAAGTAATTTACAAATATGTTTAACTTTCTGCCACCAGTTGATTTAAAAGAAAAAAGGTTTTCACCGGAGTACCCCTTTAATGTTTCAGAGGCCAGGGTTCAGACTAAGGAAACACAAGGACAGGAGAAAATATTTGAAACCCCCACTGTGGCAGAAGATGTGGATAATTATGTCAGCCTTGGACTAAGTGCACCACAATTAAAGTTTAAGTGCAGAGAGAAATCATATGTCCATGGACACATTAAATAACTCAATGAAAAATATAGAAAACTATCTAACTGTAATGTCCAATGCATTAGTTCAGGTGTTGGATAAAAATTTGTATAAACCCAAATGTGCAAACAAACCAAGGTGATGCAATTGCAACTATATCTAGTCAAACACAGTTATCCACACACTCCTTGGTATAGTTCACACTGGGTCCATCCTCTGGTCAGCCTACTCTGGCTCAGGAGTTGGAATCACATTCTGTTAATAGTTTATCCTTGTCCTCAAGCTCTGTGACCAGCTGTGTAATTGATCCTGACAGTCAGCCTAACCACTCTGATTAGAGATAAGCGAATCGAAGCTGACGAACCCGAATTCGTTACGAATTTCAGGAAATATTCGATTCGCAACAGATGCGAATATGGCTGCGATTCTATTGCGCAAATCGCTTCATTAAACTCCATTTTACAGCGTTCCAGGCTCCAGGGCATCTAAAATGGCGGATCCACATGTCAGTACATGGGGCAAGGGATGGTGGGAAGGCAAGGCGGGATGACCCTGAATCACATGCAGGATTCAACCTATTAGCAGCTAGTGACCCTTGTGATGTCACAGCCATACATAGTCGGCAGCCATAATTCTGGCTCCTCACTTTATTACAATACAATAGTACAGAAGGATCATAGGATGCAGAGCCTGTGTGTGTGTTACAGCAGAGAAAAGCACATTCCAGCAGCGTTTAACATCCTCCTAGTCATATCAGCGTTCTCATGGACGGAGAGAATTGTTTTTTTCACTGCAGGCATTATCCTCCCAGTCACTTTCTTCTAAATAGTATTACAGAGATGGGCAGATAGCTGTGTGTTGCCTCATACACTTCAACAAGCTCCATCAACTTCATAAACCTTAGCAGAGGAGGCAGGAATAATTTTTCAGTGCAATTCAGTGTCTTTGTACCACAAAAAATCATCTACTGGATATACTAGTCTGTAGACAGTATAATACCCAGCAGTCCATTCTTAATAATCTTTGACAGAGTACAATTTTGGGTTTAGTACACAGCTTTCTTTGGCTGCAGCATTGTTGTATGCTGCTGGTGTTTTACAAAAATTACAGAAACGTGCCAGGACATGCACAGAGGAGTGGCAGAGGCCTAAATACTTCAGGCAGAGGTCGCGGCAGACTAGAGGCGAGTTATAGCAAAAGTCGCAGTGAGAGGCCTGAGCTCCCGTTATCAGCTAGCGGTCGTGTCTCGACCAGCAACCCATCTGCCTTTGTCGATTGGTTTACACAGTCATCCACTTCATCACAAGTGACATCTGACACCCCCAGTCAACAGTCGGTGGGTTCCTCAGACACAACCATCAGTTGGCATGGGCCGGTAGCAGTCCCTGTCCTCCTGATATGTTTATAATATCCGCAACATCCAAAGACATGATTCTGCAAATTAATATTTCTACATACAGCTGAGTGATTGCTTTAGTAACATTTATATAACTGTTTTATATTTGTTATGTATTGTTCCTTGGCCACGTTGTTTTCTTTGGCCAATCTTTACTTTGTTGTAAATTTCTCAAAAAAATCCAATAAAAATTATTTAAACCATTGCCTCTGTCCTTGAAGCACTCACGTTTCAGAAGACAGGAACACCGGTGGATGTGGGTCTGCTGGACCAATTTATCAGATGACTCGGACTGTACCAGGGAGTGGGGTCTAAGGTGCTGCTGGTTTTCACCAGGGCCCACTGCAAAGCGGGATGGACTTGCTGCGGTAGGCGGCACCCAGGTTGCTACCCCTGGCACAGCTCGATCACACAGGCGGTTGGGGAGATGCGAGGCACAGGAGGGATAAGGCAGCTCGTAGTCTTGATAGCAGAAGGTCAGGGCAGGCGGCACAGTACCATAGTCAAGATGTAGCAGGAGTTCAGTAGGTCTAACTTACTCAATTTAGACCCATATATGGAGGGTTAACTTCAATATATTAACCTATAGATTCCCCTAGGGGAATCCAAAAATTACCCTGTTTTCCCATATATACACATATACTTTATGGTGATCCCACAAGCTTTATTAACTAATAATTAAAGGTGTGCTAAATGAACAAAACGACACACAGTTAAAAGGTTAAGCAAAAGAAGCAGCTTGATATGTATGATATATATTGGTATTGATTATATGGATATGCAGAAGATTCTCTGCTACTGTCAATAGTCACTGTTAATTGTCAGTGGTCACTATTAATTGAGCTGATTGTGCCTGCAGTGCACATTCTGCATCCAAGCTGCTGCTAAGCTTCTAGTTTAAAAATTATCCCTACTCTGCCCCCCTCAACATGTTTCGCTGCCCCTGCAGCTTTGTCAAGAGGTAGCGGGCATATGAGCGCGGGTATGCGGCGTGTACTATTTATAGACTCCCCTCGCATTGATCTGATGCCCTGCAAGCCTATCATAATAAACTTCCTCCATATTCACCATTGTAATTGGTTGTGAGTTTGATTGACACTCAATGTGGCCTTTCAAAACTCAGCTGTCTCAGTAGCGTCCCAAGTATTCTCCTTGGTGTAGGTCCTATGACGTCACTTGCGCAGTCCCATCTGCGCCGTAACTTGTGCATTACCGATAATCTTCTCGCGAGACTTCGGGCCTGCGCGATTCCATCTGCGCCGCCACTTTGTTTTTGCTTGCGCAGTCCCATCTGCGCCGTAACTTATACATTACCAATAGTCTTCTCGCGAGACTTCGGGCCTGCGCGATTCCATCTGCGCCGGCACTTAGTTTTCATTTGTATTATACGGAGACGTTCACACTGCGCCTGCGCCGATCAAGCTGTAAGTATCCTGCGCGAGTACTTATGCGCTGGGACTTAGACTCCACAACGCTCTTACTTTTCAATAATGCTGGGCTTGGGTGTCTTCCTGATATTAATAGGCTTAGGTGGCTGTATACTATGGACAAAACACCTTATTTTGGAACCGGACAGATGTTTCTGTATGTCCCTATTCTTACTTTTGTTTTCTCATGCATGTATGAGTTCCAATAATCATCCACATGATCGGACCAGAATTATTATACAAAAATACTAATGATAGAAATTGTTAGTTATAACTCTCATCTAGAGATGTATATAAATTTATTTATACTTATAATAATCATGCATTCAAGGGTGGTATATATGGATGTTTTAATTGTGTATGCAGATGATGACAACTGCTTGTTATAGATACAATACCTTTTCTTTTCTCTTAGGGGAGCCACACCGTGCACCACGTCCAACCCGGGGCCTCCCAGTCCACCCCGCCAGCCGAACACCCAGCCAACCCCATGGTAAGTATAATTGCCTATGTTTATTCCTTTTATGGGTTCATTTATTGGACTACCTGAACCCATACATTACTCCACTCGCAATAATGTGTACATATTGTAGGATTAAAGGGAGAGGAGGAAGATTGTGGTGCTGTCCCATGGCAAGCCGTATTGAGGGCCCGCCATGAGACAGCACCACAGTAGGATAGGGAAGGCAGGGGAGGTTGCCATTATTTGGTTTGTTATCTTTATGGGGGTCTGTTGTTGTTATGTGTCCCATCATTTAGCCTATTGGAAATAACATTTAATATCTGGATATCATTGAAAAAGGTTAGTAATTTATGCTTTAAATATGGCTGGTTTATAAAAATGCTGAGAAGGTAAAGCCTTCATTTAAACCTTGAGGGCTCAAGGATTTAAGTTTGTGTATCCACATGGCTTCTGTTTTCAATAATATTTTATCGATATTACCTCCTCTTGGACCATTCTTAAGTTTTTGAATACCCCAAAAGTTAAGATTCAACGCTCAGTTTGACAATTTATGAATTCTCTAATCTCAAATTTTTGTCCATCTACAGGATTAATAAATTCCATTTTCTTTGGTAGAAATTTACAGAATGTACATGATCCACATGGATAGGACCCTCTTGTTCTCGTTTCTAACCATGTTGCCTCTCTTTTCTCTATATAGTGGCTTCTCACAAGGTGTTCTCTGATATTCCGTCCCCTTCGGTATGTGACACTAGGATATGGGGTAAGTACCTCCTTTATATCTGTATCGGCCAATAGTATGGACCAATATTTTTTCAATATGGCCATAATTTGTCTATTGTTTTGATCAAATGTCCCTAAACAGTGGATCAATTTCTTATCCTGCGTTGGTACTTTTGTTCTTAAAAGTTCAGATCTTGGAGTGGATCTAGCCCTAGTGAAGGCCCTATGCAGGACCTTCTTAGGGTACCCTCTCGCCATAAAACTTTGGTATAAAAGTTTAGATTCTGTCAAGAAGATTTCTTCACTGGAACAATTTCGCCTTGCTCTCAAATACTGACCAGTGGGAATGCCACTTTTTAATGGTCGGGGGTGACAGCTTTCCCATTGTAGGAAGCTGTTAGTTGAAGTCTCCTTTCTATAAATTTGAGTTTGTACGCTGCCTCCAGGTCCGAAGGAGATTTTCAAATCAAGAAAATTAAGTGTCTCTGTGTGTATCTCTGACGTAAAGTGCATACCAATATCATTAGTGTTAAGTGCCGTAACAAGCCTATTAAAGTCAGTGATGGTGCTCCCCCAAAAAATTAAAATGTCGTCAATATAACGACCCCAAAATAAAATGTGCTTAGTGAATTCTCTATAGGTGTCCGAAAAAACCACAGTGTCCTCCCACCACCCTAAGAATAAATTTGCTAAATTTGGTGCACATGCCGTGCCCATAGCCATGCCTCTTCTCTGTAAATAAAAGTGCCCATCAAAAATGAAATAATTATGTGTTAATAAAAATATTAAAAGTGAAGTGACAAGTGAATTGTGTTCCCCTAGTGCACAAATAATGTTCAACCGCCTGTATTCCCAATTGGTGCTGTATATTAGTGTAGAGTGCTTCTACATCTAAACTTGCTATAAGTGTGTTAGGCGGAAAGGAAATCTCCTCGAGTCTGGAGACAGCGTCTCTTGTATCTCTTATATAAGAGGGCAAGGTGGTAACAAATGGGGCTAATATTGATCTACGTACAAACTGATGCCTTCTGTTAGGTTATCGTTGCCCGAAACAAACGGTCTTCCGGGCATGGGGATTTTTTGTTTATGCAGCTTTGGAAGCGCGTAAAAGGTTGCCAGTGTTGGTTTGTTGTTCATCATCGCCTTGAACTCGTCCTCAGAAATCAATTGTTTTTGTTTAGCTTCCATCAAAAGATTTTTCAGCTCGATGACATATTTTTTAGTTGGATTTGCGGTCAGACGTATATATGTTTCTTTATCTTTAAGTAATCTGAAGACCATGTTCTTGTAATCCTCTTTCATCATGATCACGATATTGCCCCCCTTATCGGAGGGCTTTATCTCTATGTTATCATTCTCTTGTAGTTGTTTTAACGCATCCCTTTCCCTTTTTGTTAAGTTGTCAATGTGGGATCTAGATGTTAACTTTTCTAATTCTGCGCTGGTCATCTTTACAAACGTATCAATATAGCTATATTGACTAAAGCATGGTGTAAGTTTGGATTTAGGTTTCAGGGACGAGAAAGGTGGGCACACTGGGGTTCTCACACCTGTATCATTCTCATCCAAGAGATTTATCCGGTCTAATACTACTTGTTCATCTTGTCTGATGATAGAGCTCCCATCTCGAGCTCTATTTTTATGCATCTTGTGTAGGGCAAGCTTTCTTGCGAACAAGTTAATATCTTTCACCCAATCGAAGGAATTGTACCTTGGAGTGGGGGTAAACGACAATCCCTTTTTCAATATCTGTAATTGATCTGATGTTAATACTAAATTTGTCAAATTACAGATCTGCATCTCTTGATCTTTTGTTATTAACGTGGATGCGGTTGATTCTGCAAGTACCCCCACTTCTCTCTGTCCCTGAGTTGTATCTCCTCTCCTAAAAAATGAGTGGAGGGATCTTGATTTCCAACTCTCATAGGGGTTGATGTCGTGGCCCCTGCCATGGCTTGTTGAATTTGGGGTAAAGGTTGTGTTTGCGAGGAGGAGAAAGTCGCAGGTGAGGGCATTGATATATTTGCACCAATTACCCCCAGGGGTTGAGTTGTCATACAGAAACATCTGTCCGGTTCCAAAATAAGGTGTTTTGTCCATAGTATACAGCCACCTAAGCCTATTAATATCAGGAAGACACCCAAGCCCAGCATTATTGAAAAGTAAGAGCGCTGTGGAGTCTAAGTCCCAGCGCATAAGTACTCGCGCAGGATACTTACAGCTTGATCGGCGCAGGTGCAGTGTGAACGTTTCCGTATAATACAAATGAAAACGAAGTGCCAGCGCAGATGGAATCGCGCAGGCCCGAAGTCTCGCGAGAAGACTATTGGTAATGTATAAGTTACGGCGCAGATGGGACTGCGCAAGCGAAAACAAAGTGGCGGCGCAGATGGAATCGCGCAGGCCCGAAGTCTCGCGAGAAGATTATCGGTAATGCACAAGTTATGGCGCAGATGGTACTGCGCAAGTGACGTCATAGGACCTACACCAATGAGAATACTTGGGACGCTACTGAGACAGCTGAGTTTTGAAAGGCCACATTGAGTGTCAATCAAACTCACAACCAATTACAATGGTGAATATGGAGGAAGTTTATTATGATAGGCTTGCAGGGCATCAGATCAATGCGAGGGGAGTCTATAAATAGTACACGCCGCATACCCGCGCTCATATGCCCGCTACCTCTTGACAAAGCTGCAGGGGCAGCGAAACATGTTGAGGGGGGCAGAGTAGGGATAATTTTTAAACTAGAAGCTTAGCAGCAGCTTGGATGCAGAATGTGCACTGCAGGCACATTCAGCTCAATTAATAGTGACCACTGACAATTAACAATGACTATTGACAGTAGCAGAGAATCTTCTGCCAATCCATATAATCAATACCAATATATATCATACATATCAAGCTGCTTCTTTTGCTTAACCTTTTAACTGTGTGTCGTTTTGTTCATTTAGCACACCTTTAATTATTAGTTAATAAAGCTTGTGGGATCACCATAAAGTATATGTGTATATATGGGAAAACAGGGTAATTTTGGGATTCCCCTAGGGGAATCTATAGATTAATATATAGGAGTTCAGTAGGAAGGCGGCAGAGGAGTAAGGTCAAAGTCGCAATGAAAGGGATCAGATGCACGGCAAAGCAATACTGAGGAACACTTTCTCTAAGGCACAAGGCAACAAAGATCCGGCAGGGGAGTGAGGAGGGTGGAGGAATTTTTAAATGAGCCACAGGTGAATTTCGCTAATGAGCGTACTGGCCCTTTAAATCTTAAAGCTCTGGCACACGCGCACCCTAGGGGACGTAAACACGCGTGCCGGAGCAGAGAGGCAGTGGCGGAGGCAGTCAAAACACCCGGAGAGGGATGGACTGAGGCCCACATGCGGCCCACAGTGTGCGGCCGGAGCACATAACAGTACCATGCTGTTCCCTCCCCTACAGAAGAATCTTATGCTGTGGGTTCAGCTCCACTATTCACTGAGGACCATCTAATAGAGGACAGTCAGCAGCTACTGCCCAGCAAAGAAGTGGAGGAGACATGCGCCGCTTCCTCTGCTAGGCGGGCAAGTAGTGATGAGGAGAGTGACGTGGGAGGCGGTGTTGCCAGGGTTCAAGGTCCTGAAGCAGACACTGTTGAGGAACCTGAGGAGGACATCAGTGACGTGCAGACATTTGTTGATGATGATGAAGCCAATCGTAATTGGGAGCCGGAGCAGAAGGGGCTTCATCATCAGTTGTGCCAGCAAGGCGATAGAATGGTTGGCAGTCAGCATGGTGACAGAAGTGGAAATTCTGGAGCCAAACAGGCCCAGTGGAGATCAACTGCTTTGCGGCAGATTACCTTCCCTGGAGGTAGTGGAACAGGGGTTCCTGGAGATGGCGGCAGCAGCAGTCAATTAGTGCCAACTATTGGTGGGAAAATCAGCTACTCAGCGGTGTGGCAGTTTTTCATAAAGCATCCGGAAGTGGTTCACATAGCCACATGCAAGATATGTTGGCAAAAGGTGAAGCGTGGCCAGTGTCCCAATGTTGGCACCACGGCCCTGCGTCAATATATGCTTCGTCACCATAAAGCAGCCTGGGAGAACCGTGGCTCTGATGTAGTGGTACAGCCTGCTGCATCACCCAGTGGCACGCTGCTCCCTCTTTCAGCCAGCCAAGGCTCTACCACCTCAGCCGAAGGGAGCTGTGTGTCATACCCTCCTTCTGTCGCTCCAGGTGCTCCTGCTCCTCCTACTTTTAGTCAGCCATTCTGCCAACAATCCATCGGTGAAGCCATGTCCAAGAAACAACAATATGCGCCTATCCAACGGCGCAGAAGCTGAATGTGCTCTTGTATAAGTTGCTGGTGCTGCAGCAGAGAACTGAGGACTTGTGCAGAGTGGAGGTGGAGAGTACCAAGCCGTCATTTCTTTGTGAAGAAGGCAGTGCCAGCCCTGCACAATTTTTTGGAAGAGAAGGTGGTCCAGTCATTGAGCCTGTCGGTGTGTACCAAAGTGCACGGCAGCGTCCACGTCTGGAGATGTAACTACGGTCAGGGACAATACATGTCCTTTATGGCTCACTGGGTGAATGTGATTCTTATACAGCCAAAACCCCAACTTGGACAGGTCACGCCACTTCCTCCTCCACCGCCTCCTTTTCCTCCACCGTGCCCAGACAAGGCCCTTCAGCATACCATATGTGCAGGGCACGGCAGTGTCAGGCGGTTCTTCACAAGGTTTGCCTTGGCGAAAGAGTCACACAGGGGAGGAACTGCTAAATGTCATTCGTAAAGAAATCAGAGTATGGCTTACTCCACGAAAACTGGAAATGGGAACCATGGTGACTGACAACGGGAAGAACATCTTGCATGCACTGCGACTGGGAGGGCTGAGCCATGCGCCCCGGAATGGCACACATATTCAATCTGGTTGTGAAGCAGTTCCTGAAGTGTTCCCCCCATTAGCAAGACATCCTAACAATGGGAAGGAAACTTTGCATGCACTTCAGTCACTCGTATACCGCAAAGCACACCCTCCTTGAGTTGCAACGTCAGAATGGCATCCCAAAATGTAGTCTGATTTGTGACGTTACCACACGTTGGAATTCCACCCTCCATATGTTGGACCGACTGAACGAGAAAAGCCATCACGATTTCTTGATGATCCAAATGGATCGGGGTACTCCCCTGTGTAACTTTAATGTGAACCAGTGGCAGCTCATACGTGACACCTGCCGTTTGCTCAGGCCCTTTGAGGTAGCCACATTATTAGAAAGTCGCCAGGATTATGGGATGAACGATGTCATTCCACATTTCATTTTTTGCAGCACGTGTTAGAAACTATGGCTGGTCAGGGCACTGGAGACGTGGCCCCTACATCTCACGGCCACATGAGCCCTGTGGGGGCTGAACTGGAGGAGGAGGAGGGGGGGGCACAGTGGAGCACAGTTTAGGTTTCACTAAATGGGCATTTCTTTTTGTAATCTGACAGGAGAGGAGGAGCAGGAGCAGACAGAGGAGCTAGAGGGTTATGAGGAAGGTGAGACAGAGGACCCAGACACACCGTGGCAGTATGCAGTGGAGATGGAGCCAGGAAGTCCCTCTGAGTCACTTACACAAATGGCACAATGCATGCACACCTGCTTGCATAGTGACAGCCGAATTGTCACCATTCGGCAGCAGGATGACTTCTGGATCTCCACCTTATTGGACCCTCGCTACCGCCACGAAATAGGGGCCTTTTTTACACCCACTGAGAGGGAGGACAAACTGTCCTACTACAGAGGCATCCTATGTAGTCAGTTGGCCAATGCCTATCGCCACAATCGTCCATGCACTCGCAGGTCTGAATCGGGGGGGGGGGGGGGGGGGTCACCCTGCTCTCACCTAACACTGCCATGGCTGCTGGGGAGGCGTGGGGTGGCAGGAGTAGTGCCAGCTCCATCAGCAGCAGCCTGAGTCTACAGTCACTGATGAGTAGCTTTTTCCCCCCCTTATAGTGAAGCAACTCATCAGCAGCAGGTAAACCTGAAGCAGGACCTGAACCAGCAGGTGGTGAAATACCTTGACATGCCCATGCCAACACACCTTGAAGATCCGCTGGACTTTTGGGAAGCCAAACTTGATTTGTGGCCTCAACTAGCTGAGTTTGCCCTGGAAAAGCTGTACTGCCCAGCCAGTAGTATGCCATCAGAGTTGGTGTTTAGTGTGGCGGGGGCCATAGTCACCCCAAGTAGGACTCATCTGTCCATGAAAAATGTGAAGAGACTGACTTTTGTGAAGATGAATCAGGCATGGATCAGCAAGGATTTCCAACCACCAATGCCTGATTCATGAGAGTAGATTGGTGCCACACCAACACTTCACAAATATGGATAGTGCCAAAAAGATTTAAGGCGCTACTCCACAGTTACAAAAATTCCTCCGCCTCAGACCTTTTTTCACCCACCTTCATCACCAGGTACTGGTATTGCCACCCACTGCATCACTCTGTCACTGGGTCACTTTCAGGACTCCTGATGCTGCTGCCACCTCCAGGCTGCCTCATTCAGCCACTATATGGTCTCCTAATGCTTCAGCCACCTCCAGGCTTTGCCATTCATCCAATATATGGTTTACTGATTCTTCAGCCAGCTCCAGTCTATGTCATTCAGCAACTACATGGTTTAGTGATGCTGCTGGGCCTAGGACATTACCTATATATGTTTATGGTAGCACTAGGTACCATACATCTTCAATGGAAACTTCAAAATTCATCTTTTGTTCTTAAAGATTGTGAGGCCCTATTGTCTCCTCATCTGCCGACAGCTCCAAGCTATTCCATTTAGACACTATATGGTCACCCCATGCCACCACATACTCCAGGCAGTCATTCAGCCATGATATGGTCTCCTCATACTGATGCCACCTCCAGGCTGTCACATTCAGCCACTATATGGTCTCCTCATGCTGCCAACACCTCCACTCTGTGTCATTCAGCCACTATATGGTCTCCTCATGCTGCTGACACCTCCACGCTGTGTCATACAGGCACTATATGGTCTCCTCATGCTGCCAACACCTCCACGCTGTGTCATTTAGCCACTATATGTCTCCTCATGCTTCAGCCTCATCCAAGATGTGTCATTCAGCCATTATATGATCTCTTCATGCTGCCAACACCTCCACGCTGTGTCATTCAGCCACTATATGGTCTCCTCATGCTGCCAACAACTCTACACTGTGTCATTCAGCCACTATATGGTCTCCTCATACTGATGCCACCTCCAGTTTCTGTCATTGTGCCGTTCTGCGACAGTGATGCTAAAAGTAATGCCTGTAATCTGCATGTCATTTCACTACCCCAGCACACTCCATATGCATGTTAGAACACAGCAAAGTGTTCTACACCCCTATATTTGGATCGAACCAAATTTTTTCCAACAATTCGGCGAATTGGCCGAATAGAATTTTTCAAAAGCTCGCTCATCTCTAACTCTGATCTGAGATTACCCTCACCCAGTGTGGAAAATCGCTCTAGATCTTCCTCTCCCTTATAGTTTGCCATGGAACTCTCAGTGTGTGTAGATGATTTTTCTCAACCTCTTAATCTATCTTTGTCTCAAGATGGTTGTAGTAGACGTTAATTTATGTTTATGTAGTGGACCTGTTTTCCTGGTGTGATGTTTTGCTGTGTGCATACCTTTTTTTTATTGAAATTTATTCTGGATTAATTAAACATTTATTTAAATCTGACATAAATCTCAAGTGTATACATTATTTGCATCTCACATGCCTCACAATTTAAAAACAGCATTCTACATTATTATGTATGTAAGAAGCCATACACCAAATTTTTTTTTCAAAGAAGCGTTAGTAACTTTTTGACTTTTGAAAAATTCGATTTGGCAGATTCAGAGAGCATCGATAGGGGTGAAGAGCACTTTGCTGTGTTCTAACACGCATATGGAGTGTGCTGGGGTAGTGAAATAATAATGTTATTCAGAATAACATGCAGATTGCCGGCATCGCTTTCTAGACTCACTGCCACAGAGCGGCACAATGACAGAGCCTGGAGGTGGCATCAGTATGAGGAGACAACATAGTGGCTGAATGACACAGCGTGGAGGTTTTGGCAGCATGAGGAGACCATATAGTGACTGAATGACACAGCGTGTAGGTGTTGGCAAAATGAGGAGACCATATAGTGGCTTAATGACACAGCGTGGAGGTGTTGGCAGCCGGAGGAGACAATATAGTGGCTGAATGACACAACGTGAAGGTGTTGGCAGCATGAGGAGACAGTAGTGGCTGAATGACACAGCTTGGATGAGGCTGAAGCATGAGGAGACCATAAAGTAACAGAATGACACAGCGTGGAGGTGTTGGCAGTTTGATGAGACCATATAGTGGCTGAATGACACAGCTTGGATGAGGTTGAAGCATGATGAGACCATATAGTGGCTGAATGACACAGTGTGGAGGTGTTGGCAGCATGAGGAGACCATATAGTGGCTGAATGACTCAGTGTGGAGGTGTTGTCAGCATGAGGAGACCATATAGTGGCTGAATGACACAGCGTGGAGGTCTTGGCCGCATGAGGAGACCATATAGTGGCTGGATGACACAGCTTGGATGAGGCTGAAGCATGAGGAGACCATATAGTGGCTGAATGACACAGAATGGTGGTGTTGGGAGCATGAGGAGACCATATAGTTTTTATTCCCAAGGCCCAGGTCCAGCAGCATCAGTAAACCACATATTGCCTGAATGGCACAGCCTGGAGTTTCCAGCAGCATGAGTAGACACCAGGGCTTCACAATCCCTAAGAAAAAAAGATGAAGGTTGAATTTTAAACTGAAGATTTTTGGTAGCTAGTGCTACCATAAAAAATTTTTTATTCCCAGACCCAGTTCCAGCAGCATCAGTAAACCATATATTGCCAGAATGGCACAGCCTGGAGTGGGCTGAAGTATAAGGAGACCATATAGTGTCTGAATGGCACAACCTGGAGTTGGCAGCAGATGAGGAGACAATCGGTCCTCACAATCTCTATTAATAAAAGAGGAATTTTGAAATTTCAATTGAAGATGTATGGTACCTAGTGCTACCATAAATATATATATGTAATGTCCTAGCCTCAGCAGCATCACTAAACCATGTAGTTGATATATGACACATACAGGAGCAGGAAGCAGCATGAGTACACAAGAAGAGTTCACAATCCCTAACATTAAAAAGTGATTGTTGAAATCTCTATTGAAGATGCATGTTAGCTAGTGCTACCATCCAAAAATGTAAGGCCCAAGCCCAGCAGCATCACTAAACCATGTAGTTGCTCAATGACTATGACAGGTGCAGACAGCAGCATGAGTACACAAGAGGGTTTCATAACCCCTAAGATTAAAAGTAAAACATTGAAATCTCAATGAAGCATGTATGTAAGTTAGTTCTAAAATCCAAAAATGTAAGGCCAAAGCTCAGCAGCATCAGTAAGCCAAGTAGTTACTGAAACACACAGTCAGGAGCAGGAATCAGCAGTACACCAGAGGGTTTCATAACCACTAAGATTGAAAGATCAATGTTGAAATTTCTATTAAGCATTTATTTAGCTAGTGCTAAACATTCAAAAATGTAAGGCCCAAGACCAGAAGAATCAGTATGCCAAGTAGTTCCTGAAAAACAGAGGGGCAGTCAGGAGCAGGCATCAGCAGTACACCTGAGGGTTTCATAACCCCTTACATTGAAAGATCAATGTTGAAATTTCTATTAAGCATGTATTTTGCTAGCGCTAAACATCCAGAAATTTAAGGCCCAAACCCAGAAGCATCAATAAGCCAAGTAGTTCCTGAAACACACAGTCAGGAGCAGGAATCAGCAGTACACCAGAGGGTTTCATAACCCCTAAGATTGAAAGATCAATGTTGAAATTTCTATTAAGCATGTATTTAGCTAGTGCTAAACATCCAAAAATGTAAGGCCCAAGCCCAGAAGCATCAGTACGCCAAGTAATTCCTGAAAGACACAGGAACTGTCAGGAGCAGGCATCAGTAGTACCCAAGAGAGTTTTATAACCCCTAACATTGAAAGATCAAGCTTGAAATCTCAATTAAGAATTTATGTTAGTTAGTGCTACCATAACATATTTGGAGTTAATATCCCAGTCCCAGCAGCATCATAAAATCATATATTGGCTGAATGACACAGCCTGGAGGTGGCTGAAGCATGAGGAGACCATATAGTGGCTGAATGACACAGCGTGGAGGTGTTGACAGCAGGAGGAGACCATATAGGGGTTTAATGGCACAGCCAGGATTTGGCAGCAGCATGAGTAGACAACAGGCCTTCTCAATCCCTAAGATTAAAAGATGAATTCAGAAATGTAAACCAAAGATTTTGGGTAGCTAGTGCTACCATAACAACATTTTTATTCCCAGACCCAGGCCCAGCAGCAGTATCAGTAAACCATATATTGCCTGAATGACACAGCCTGGAGTTGGCAGAAGCATGAGGAGACCATTGAAATGTATGATTTTGAAATTTAAATTTAAGATTGTGAAATTTTAATTAAGAATTCTGAAATTGAACTTTTAATTCCCAAGTTTTAGTGTCCCGGGCCTTGACGTGTGGATACAAAGGATCAAATCTAACAAGGAGTAACATGTCACATGGCAGCCCAATGACAGAGCCTGGAGGTGGCATCAGTAGGAGGAGACCATATAGTGGCTGAATGGCACAGCCTGGAGTTGGCTGAAGCATGAGAAGACCATAAAGTGTCTGAATGGCACAGCCTGGAGTTGGTGGTAGATGAGGAGACATAAAAGATGAATTTTGAAATTTCCATTGAAGATGTATAGTACCTATTGTTACCATAAACTTATATATAGGTAATGTCCTAGGCCCAGCAGCATCATTAAACCATGTATTTGCTGAATGACACAGACAGGAGCAGTAAACAGCAGGAGTGCACAAGAGGGTTTCATAACCCCTAAGATTGAAAGATCAATGTTGAAATCTCAGTTAAGCATGCATGTAGGCTAGTGCTAACATCCAAAAATGTAAGGCCCAAGCCCAGCAGCATCACTAAGCCAAGTAGTTCTTGAAAAACACAGCCTGGAGCAGATATCAGCATGAGTTTACAGAAGGGCTTCACAACCCCTAACATTATGTTAATGTTGAAATCTGTATAGAAGATGTATGTTAGCTAGTGCTAACATCAAAAACATTTAGGCACAGGCCCAGCAGCATCATTAAACCATATATATGACAGAGAAGAAGAAAAATAGAGATACCACACTCACCCACTGTATAAACTTGAAGATGTGGATTTATTCAGATCATCGGAGATAGATCCATGAGGTGGAGGACATGGAGGGGAATGAATGCCAGGACTAGTTTCGCACCTGACGAAGCTTCCTCTGACTGGGCTAGCCCAGTCAGAGAAAGCGCTGTCCGGCGCAAAACTAGTCCTGGCGTTCATTCCCCTCCATGTCCTCCACCTCATGGATCTATCTCCGATGATCTGAATAAATCCACATCTTCAAGTTTATACAGTGGGTGAGTGCGGTATCTCTATTTTTCTTCTTCTCCGTCATATTTATGGACTACTGAATTTATACCTGCACCTCCAGGTATTACTTATACCTGAAGCTCCAGGATTATACCTCCACGAACTGTTCCTATATGGTTGTTACTTAGGGAGATCAGTCACTGGTGCCACTCATTTCTCTTCACTTGGATCATTAAACCAAATAGTTGCTGAAACACACAACCTGGATCAGGCAGCAGCAGAAGTACACAAGAGGGCTTAATAACCCCTAACATTAAAAGGGGAATATTGAAATCTGTATAGAACATGTATGTTAGCTAGTGCTAACATGAAAAATAATGTAGGCACAGGCCCAGCAGCATCAGTAAGCCAAGTAGTTTCTGAAACACACAGCCTGGATCAGGCAGCAGGATGCATACATAAGACGGCTTCACAACCCCTTACATTAAAAGATCAATGTGGAAATCTTTATTGAGCATGTATGTTTGCTAGTGCTACCATAAAAAAATTGTAGGTAATATCCAAGACATTCCCAGCAGCATCATAAAACAATATATTGGCTGAATGACACAGCCTGGAGGTGGGGAAAGCATAAGGAGCCCATATAGTGTCTGAATGGCACAGCCTGGAGGTAGTTGAAGCATGAGGATACCATATAGTGGCTGAATGGTACAGCCTGGAGGTGGCATCAGGAGTCCTGAAAGTGACGCTTATGCAAGGCATTTCTGAAACTGTGGACAAGCACCTTAATTATGTTTTACAGTATCCATGGCAGCACAATGAGAGAGCCTGGAAGTGGTAGCATCAGCATGAGGAGACCATAGGGCAGCACAATTATAGAGCCTGTAGGTGGCAGCATCAGCATGAGGAGACCATATGGCAGAACAATTACAGTGCCTGGAGGTGGTAGCATCAGCATTTGGAGACCATATGTTGGAACAATGCCAGAGGGTGGAGGCGGTAGCATCAGCATGAGGAGACCATAGAGCAGCACAATGAGAGAGCCTGGAGGTGGCAGCATCAGCATGGGGAGACCATAGAGCAGAACAATTAGAAAGCCTGGAGGTGGCAGCATCAGCAAGAGGAGACCATATGGTGGCACAATGACAGAGCGTTGAGGTGGTAGCATTAGCATGAGGAGACCATAGAGCAGCAGAATGAGATAGCCTGGAGGTGGCAGCATCAGCATGAGGAGACCACATTGCGGCACAATGACAGAGCCTGGAGGTGGTAGCAATAGCATGAGGAGACCATAAAGCAGCACAATGACAGAGCCTGGAGGTGGCAGCAGCAGCATGAGGGCCATGCCAACTGAGGGTTGAGTGTGAGGAACCACCGACTGTTGACTGGGGGTGTTGGATGTCACTTGAGATGAAGTGATTACTTTTTCCAGGACTTTTCCAATATCTAGACTTGTTACAGATTTACAGCTACAAAATTGTACACTGCTTTGATATAGGTATGTGGTATGCACATATGAGGGTGGAAAAATGCACTACAGTCCGCTGAAAAAAAATATTTTTTGCACAACAGCAGCAGTACACAGTGCAGCACCACAAAAAAAAAAAAAAAAAAGTTTATTAAACCCAAAATTGAACTCTGTCAAATATTATTAAGAATGGAGTGAACTACTGGTTATTATACCATCTACAGACTAGTATAAGCCGCAGAGGATTTCTTGTGGAAAAAAAATTCACAGAATTGCGCTGTAAAATCTTTCATGCCTCCTCTGCTAAGGTTGATAAAGTTGAGGCAGCTTGAGACATGCAGTCCGTCCTATCACTCTGCAGTGTATGGCATGAAATGAGCAGCCACAAAATGGCTGCCGCTTATATAGGGCTGTGACATCACAGGGGTGACTGAATGCTGATAGGTTGCATCCTGCATGTGATTCAGGGGCATCCCACCTACCTCCCTTCCCGCCTTGCCTTCCCGCCTTCCCAGCATACCCTGCTCCATGTACTGACATGTGGATCCGCCATCTTAGGTGTCCTGGAGCCTGGAACGCTGTAAAATGGAGTTTAATGAAGCGATCTGCGCGATAGAATCACAACGATTTTTGCATTTGTTGTGAATCGAATATTTCATGAAATGTGCATCAAATTCGGGTTCATCAGCTTCGATTCGCTCATCTCTAATTGTGAGACCCTATGGTCTCCTCATGCTGCCGCCAACTCCAGTCTGTGTAATTCAGCCACTCTATGGTCTTCTCTTGCTGCCGCCAAATCGAGGCTGTGTCACTCTGCTAGATTATGGTCTCCTATGCTCTGTCATTGTGCCGCCATTTGACTCCTTGTTAGATTGGGTTTTATAGTCATAAAGTATTAGTTCAAAGTAAACACCAGGACATTGGAAACTTGGAAATCTAATATAAATCTTAAATTTAAATCTAAATAAATAAAAAAAAATTGTAATCTTTTCAAGACTGAGGCCCTATGGTCGTCAACGTCATATTACCTGTGGAATTATCACAAGAATCCAATGAAACAGCTTGGAGCTATAAAAATGAACCATAACTGATTGAATGAAACATTCACACTTTCACAGTTAGGGGGCGCTGAGTGGCAGGGGCTGGAACAGGTGGTATCTTGCCTGGCGGAGGACTGCAAGCTCAATGCTCACCAGAATGGGTAATCAAAAAATTAAAGTAAATTCAAATGAAATTACTGTATATGCTCGAGTATAAGCCGTCCCGAATATAAGCCGAGGCCCCTTATTTCACCCCAAAAACCCAGGAAAAGTTATTGACTCGACTATAAGCCCAGGGTGAGAAATACATCATCCCCCCATGTCATCATCCCCCCTGTCATCATCCAGACCCCCGTCATCATCACCCCCGTCATCATCACCCCGACATCATCACCCTCGTCATCACCCCGCTCGTCATCATCCCCCCCCTTCATCATCACCTCCTGTCAATCCCTTCTCAGTGGTCTTCAACCTGCGGACCTCCAGATATTGCAAAACTACAACTCCCAGCATGCCGATGGCTGTCCGGGCATGCTGGGAGTTGTAGTTTTGAAACATCTGGAGGTTCACAGGTTGAATGCCACTGCGGCCTTCGCCATCATCCAGACCCCCCTTTTGTTTTCTACTCACCTGCCCTCGGTGGGAAGGAAGCGTGAGCTGGTCCGGGACATCCATCTTTGGCAATCTATGCTGCAGGAACCGTCCAGTGGGGAGGGTTAGTCATTCCGGGCTGTCCATCTTCACCGGGAGGCCCTCTTCTCCGCTCCTGGCTGGCCCGGACTAGTGACGCTGCCTTGACGACACCGCACAGGGACGTCACAGACGTCCCTGCGTGTCGTCGTCAAGGCAACATCACTAGTCCGGGGCCGGCCCGGAGCGAAGAAGAGGGCCTCGTGGTGAAGATGGACAGCCCAGAACGACTAACCCTCCCCACCGGACGGTCCCTGCAGCATAGGAGGTTGAATATGGATGGCCCGGACCAGCTCACCCTTCCTTCCCACCGAGGGGAGGTGGGTAGAAAACAAAAGGGGGGTCTGGATGATGACGAAGGCCAGTGGTCTTCAACCTGCGGACCGCCAGATATGGAGGTCTGCAGGTTGAAGACCACTGAGAAGGGATTGACAGGCGGAGATGGATGGCCGGGACCATCCCCTCACAGCTAAAGCCAGAAATGTTTTTTTGTTCACTCGAGTATAAGCCGAGGGGGGGCGTTTTCAGCACGAAAAATCGTGCTGAAAAACTTGGCTTATACTCGAGTATATACGGTAAATAAAAATTACATAAAAAATCTGCCACATCCACATGTTCTGCGGCAGTGATTCTAATAGTGATGCCTGTAATCTGCATGTCATACTGAATAACAGTACAGTGATCCCTCATCATACTATGGTAATTTGTTCCAAATGAACTATCATTATTTCATTACTTGTATGTTGAGAGATCCGTGCAATAGTAATATAAAATGTTAAACTCACGTGTCCCCGCCATTCCGGACAGTCACTGCTGCCCTGGATCATCACTGTCATCACGTCTCCGGGGTGTCCCCGTCGCTCCGGACCGTCACCGGAGCCCTGGATCGTCGCTCTCCACCACCGTCATCACGTCGCTATGCACGTTGCGCCTATTGGATGACAGGACGGCGTGCGCGGCAACGCGATGATGAGTAAGGAGAGCGACGGCTATGCAGCGGAGCCTGAAGAGGATGGTCCGGAGTGCCGGGGACAGTTGAGTGACATTCACCGAAGCACACGGAGCACATTAAACAGCTGTCCGGCAGCAGCTGAAGCAGTCTGCGCTGCTAAATAGCCATTTATACCATGGCCCGACATACAAAAAGCATTATATGTTGATGCTGCCTTCAACAGGCAATGGCCTCTGAGAGCCCATCGTATGTTGAAATTATCGTATTTCGGGGCCATCGTAGGTCGGGGGATCACTGTATTATTTCACTAACACAGCACACTCCCTATGCGTGTTAGGACAAGACAAAGTGTTCTACATCCCTATTGATCCTCTCTGTAGGTCAGAAATAGCTCTTTTTAATAGCGATTTGACGCAAATAAATTCGGACTGAACCAAATTTTTTAGAAAAATTTGGCGAATCGTCCGAATCAAATTTTTCTGAAATTCGCTCAGCACTAGAAATTATCATCAGTGTTATTAAATGATTAACATTTTAGTTTATTTTACTCTTATTACCCTCCTTTTAGACAATACTCAAATTAATGTTAACAGGCCTGTTCGGGAGGGGTAAAACATGGCTGCTGCTTTTCCTGAAACAATGCCAAGCTGCAATACTATTCATAGCCTGTGGACAGGTATGATGTTATCTTAGGAACAAAGCAGCCATGTTAAAATAATTCTAGACAATCCCTCTAATAGTTCTGAATACACTTGTATCCTAACTCTTAGCTACAGAAGTATTAACAAAAATTCAAATTGGTTTGCTATACTTTGCAGTCCAGAATGTGTATTATGAAACAGTCATTTTTATTACAAAGGTTATTTATTAGTAATGGATATAATCTAAAACATAAAATATGTAATCATAAAGTCATAATATGATACAAAGCAGTATTATTTTTTTTATTTTATTAAGCTATCTGAAATAGTTGAAACCTGGGAGATGACTCTTATTACAATAGACTGAACATACAGATGATTTCCAACTGACTTTATAGATGAAGAACAAATGTCATAGTACCAACATTTGCATATTAATCCCATAGACAAGTTATTGTTATGTGCAAAGGAAAAGCATTAAACAAATGTTATCAATGATGCAAAGTTTAACTATCAACTAGTTGGCTTATCATCACTGTTGGGGGCAATACTAGCCCTAATACTTGTACCCCATTCCTATACTTGGTGCCTTAACCTAGAGAAATCCAGCTATTTCTCTTAATATATTGGTTAAGCAGTGTTATTAGGGAACTTGCTAGGTTATTGGATTACCTTATGGCAACAAGTTCTGTGCATACAGTATTTATACACCATATCACACAGCACTGACCCCAGTGAGTGCTGTTGGAGCTACAATGTGGTGTATAATGACTTGCTGTGTGGGTCTTTGAGTTGTGACCATATTTAGTGGCATCCAACACTATTGCAGTCATAATGCCTACTCAATGGAGGCAAACGATGCTGTTAGTGGCAGCGCTCCGGCCATCCATCCGTGCTACGTCTGACTACGCTTCTTCTCTGTGCCAAGTTCCTGAGTTTGTGCCATATAAGTGTTTTTTACCTCCGGCTTGTGACCTGACTTTGCTCTTTTGCCGCCTCCCTCCTGACCTTGTGCCTGTGACCCGACTTTGTTCCTTTGCCACCTGCCTCCTGACCTTGTGCCTGTCAATCGACTACGCTTCTTTGCCGCCAGCCTTCTGACCTGTGCTACGTCTGACTACTCTTATTCTCTGTGCAAAGTTCCTCTGGGCATCCTGTGTGGATGGATCGTGCCAGGGGTAGCGACCTGGGTGCCGCCTGCCGCAGCAAGGCTAGCCTGCTTTGCGGCGGGCTCTGGTGAATACCAGCAGCACCTTAGACTCCGCTCCCTGGTGCGGTTCAGCCATTGTCCCCACAGGTCAGTGGATCCACTTCCCAGCTGTCTGCGGTAAGACAGTTACAGTAAGATCCGGCCATGGATCCAACCCAGGTTCCTCTGCCAAATGTTGCCGACCTCTCTACAATTGTGGCTCCACAGTCTGCACAGATTGAACAACAAGCGCAGCAGATGACCCAGTTTTACGCACTGGTCCTAGCTTCACAACCACCTCAACCACCTCCGGCAGAACCCTTCGCTGTTCCTGCTTCTGTTGCTTCAGTTGGCTCCAAGATCTAAGTGTCTCTGCCTACTTAATATGATGGAGATCGGAAGTTGTGCAGGGGCTTCATAACCGTTTTCCATGCACCTAGAACTTCAAGCGGACCAGTTTCCCACAGAGCGCGCCAAAGTGGCATTTGCCATCAGCCTTCTTTCTGGAAAAGCTTGGATCTGGGCCACCCCGCTGTTGGACCACAATGACACGTTGTCCTCAGATTTCCGGACTTTCCTACTGAATTCCATAATGTATTTGAGGAACCAGCTCAGGCCTCTTCAGCAGAGATAGCCTTACTGAATCTTTCTCAAGGAAATTCTTTGGTGGGAGAATACGCAGTGCAATTCCGCATCTTGGCCTCTGAACTGGCTTGTAACAATGAGGCCTTGCGTACAACGTTAAAAAAGGGTCTTTCAAGTAGGATCAAGGATGCCTTGATGGCTCGAGATCTTCCATCCTCCCTGACTGATCTCATTAATTGTCAGCGTCTGGACTAGCGGCTGGTGAGGACACTGGAGGTGGATCCTCTGTGCCAGAGAGGCGATGAAGCGGGTCGTACTGGGGAATCGGTTCTAAGCAGTTACTGGTGTTCACCAGAGCCCGTCGCAAAGTGGGATGGACTTGCTGCGGCGGTAACTTCCAGGTCGTGTTCCCCAGTAGCGACTCGATCTCTCTGGCAGCTGAGACTGGTGCGGTACACAAGGACTAGACAGAGGCGAGGTCAGACGTAGCAGAAGGTCAGGGCAGGCAGCGAGGTTCGTAGTCAGGGGCAACAGCAGAAGGTCTAGGTACACAGGCTTGGGAACACACTATAACGCTTTCTCAGGGCACAAGGCAACAAGATCCGGCAACGGGAGGAAGGGGAAGTGGGTTTTTATAGGAATGGGAGTGATTGGGCCAGGCACCAATTAGTGGTGCACTGGCCCCTTAAATTTTAGCAAGCCGGCGCGCGCGCGCCCTAGGGAGTGGGGCCGCGCATGCCGGGAGGAGGCAAACAGGGGTGAGAGGTGAGTGACATGTGAGCTCTCACGGCGTGTTTCTGCTTGCAGCGCTCCGGTCGGCATCGCTGACCTCGAGCGCTGCTCCCTGGTCTCCGGAGGGGACGCGATCCGAGGCACGGATTAACATTAATCTTGCCACTAGAACAATTCTCGGAGAGACAGGAGGAACCTAAATCGTGAGAGAGAACCACTTCGGTCATGGTGTTTTCCCCGTTTGGCTCACATCTTTCAATGTCCTCTGAAACTCTCTCCTACACCACCAGCAGAAGAGCCCATGCAGGTGGACTGCATTAGACTCTCTTCTCAAGAAAGAACCTGACGACGCAATGAGAGCTTATACCTTTATTGTGCCAGTCCTGAACACTTTCCTTAAAGAGTGTAGTCTTCGACCACAGCATCCGGGAAACCTAGGCACGCAGGAGAGATGTCCCTGGGTGTAAATGGTACCTCTACTCGTTTGATCAGACCTGTTCTAGTTCATACTCCTGCAAGGTCTTCATTCTTCGCTTCTGCCTTCTGGGACTCTGGTTCCGCTGGAAACTTTATTGATGCTTCTCTGGCCCAAAAGCATCGGTTGCCCTGTCTCGACTTGATAAGCCACTGTACAGTATATCTCTTCTGTTAACTGAGAGAACTTCAAGGGTATCAGCAAAAGGAATATCCAGAGCGGTGCAGTGCAAAGAAGAAACTTTATTAAAGATGCATGGACAGCACAGGTAAAACCAACGCGTTTCGGGTCAAGCAGGACCCTTAATCATGGCATAACATATTAACAGCAAAGTCATGTTTAAATAGAAAATTATGTGGTCACGTGCAAGTGACGTCACTTCAAATTAAGAACAATAGTAAAATATGGAAAGTACCACTCAGGTATGAGCAAAACCTGGAAACTGGATACACTTTTTTTCAATAGTATCAAAATATAACTAAAATGTAAGCTGTACAGCAGGGACCTTAATTCAATAGGTAAGGATCAAATCATGCCTAAGGTTCATTCCCATATGGTCTCTAGTATTTAATAAAAAGATCCAATAGGATTTCCTATTGTACAGTTTGCGTTTTAAGTCACCACCGCTAATGTTGTTTCTAACGCTCTCAATAACATCCATCTTCAGTGAAGAAACATTCCCACTGTGTATGTCCCTGAAGTGTTTTAACAACGATGATATATTAAATTGCTGATTTTTCGAACCTGAAATGTGCTGTCTAATCCTAACTTTAAGTGCATTGGAGGTGCACCCTACATACCTCAGGGGTATGGTCCTTTAGCGAATAGAACCTCTTACTATGCAAGTTAGAGTGTTGCATAAGGAAAAGACACAGTTCTTTGTACTTCCACATTGTACTTCCGAACTTCTTCTTGGACTTCCTTGGCTTCAGCATCATTCTCCTCAATTTTGATTGTAATTCTGGAGAAGTTTCTCGTTGGGGAACTTACTGTCAAGGTCACGTCCTGGAGTCCTGTCTGCCTAAGACAATTTCATCACCACTCATAAAGTTGAGTATTCCTTCCCCTTATCATGACTTTACTGATGTATTCTGCAAAAAACAAGCAGAGATTATTCCACCACATCTTCCTTACGATTGTCCCATTGATCTTCAACCATTGATCTACTACACCTCCTCGGGGAAGAATGTATCCATTGTCTGTTCCTGAGATACAAGCTATGGAAAAATATATTCAAGAAAATCTGCTCAAGGGTTTTATCCGGAAATCCACCTCTCCAGCTGGAGATGGATTCTTCTTTGTAGGGAAAAAGGATGGTTCTCTTCATCCTTGCATAGACTATTGAGGACATAATAAAATTACTATTAAAAATTGCTATCCTTTGCCCTTGATCTCAGAATTCTTTGATCATCTACATGGAGCCAGAATCTTCACTAAATTAGACCTCCGAGGAGGATACAATTTAATTCGCATTCGTGAGGGTGATGAATGGAAAATGACTTTTAACACCCGTGACAGCCATTTTGAGTACCTAGTGATGCATTTCGGTCTCTGCAATGCCCCAGCAGTCTTCCAAGAATTTCTGAATGACATTTTCTGAGAGTTATTGTATTCCTGTGTGGTGGTCTATCTGGACGATATCCTGCTCTTCTCTTCCAATCTAAAACATCATTGTGTTCATGTCCGTCAAGTCCTGCAGTGTCTATGGGAGAATTGTCTATCTGCCAAGCTGGAGAAATGTCTCTTTGAGAGGATGAGCCTTCCTTTTTTGGGTTACATGGTCTCCCACCAGGGTCTTCTGATGGATCCTGCTAAGCTTTCCGCTGTTTTGGACTGGCCTTCTGGTCTTTGGGTTATTCAATGTTTTTTGGGGTTTGTCAACTTCTACCATTGGTTCACTCCTCCTTTTTCTTCTCTGGTTAAAGTTGTTGTCCTTACCAAAAAGAATAATAACAGCAAAAACTGGACTCCCGAGGCTGAAGAGGCTTTTTCTCAGTTGAAGTCTGCCTTCACTTCTGCACCTCTTCTCTTTAGACCTGATCCTGGAAAACCATTCTGTTTGGAGGTAAACACATCTTCAGTAGGAGCTGGCACAGTTTTCCCCCAAAAGTCCTCTAAAGCAAAAAAACATTACTTGTGGCTACTTTCCCAAGACCCTTTCTCCTGCGAAGAGAAACTATTCTATTGGTGACCAGGAACTTCTCGCCATTAAACTTGCCTTGGACGAATGGTGTCATCTTTTAGAGGGCTCCACACATCCTATCAATATCTATACTGATCACAGAAACCTATTATATCTAGATGGTCACTCTTCTTCTCCGGATTCAACTTCAATGTTAGAGCCGATGCTCTTTCCCGTTCCTCAGATGTTGTCGATCAGGATATTACTCCTTGGTATATCATTCTCCTGAGTACCTTATTACAGCAGCTCCAGCTTCTCTTCAAGTTCCACCTGGGAAGACGATCGTACCTCCTAATCTCAGATGTCATGCCCTCAGTTGGGGACACTCTTCATTGCTGACAGGTCATTCTGTGATCAATAAATCTTTTCAGTTAACCTTTAGATACTATTGGTGGCCCCATCTCAAACAAGATGTCACAGATTTTGTAAGTTCTTGTACCACCTGTGCTCATGACAAGACTCCTCAGTTGAGACCTGCAGGACTCTTGCAGCCCTTGCCTATTCTTGGACTCATATAGCAATGAATTTTATCACTGATCTTCCTCCTTCCGGTAACAATACCATTATCTGGGTGGTTGTTGATCAGTTTTCCAAGATGGCACATTTTATTCCCTTGCCTGGACTTCTTTCAGCTCCCCAGTCAGCCAAACATTTTCTCCAACAGATTTTTCGTTTACATGGTCTTCCTTCCCACATTGTCTCAGATCAAGGGGTGCAATATGTCTCCAAATTCTGGCGTGCCCTTTGTTCTAGTTTAAAAATGAATCTGGACTTTTCTTCCGCCTACCATTCTCAATCCAACGGGCAAGTGGAGACAGTTAATCAGGTCCTGCAGGGCAACTTGCAACCTGCCTGTGTACTCCTGCCCAACAGGACAATTGGGTTGATCTTCTGCCTTGGGCCGAATTTTCTTACAATCATAGAGATTCTGAATTCACAAAGACATCTCCCTTTCTTGTAGTCTACGGTCTTCATCCTCGTCCACGTCTTCCTCTACTGGAGTCCTCTGGAGTACCAGCCGTGTCTATCTGGCAGGAGACTCGATGCTCGTTGTTATCTGCTTCCTCCCAAATGAAGTCTCAAGTGGACAAGAGAAGAAGACCTCCTCCATCTTTTTCTTCTGGTGAAAGGTCTGTTTCTCCTCCTACCTGGGTCCATTTGCAGTTCTTCAAAAAATCAACACTGTATCTTGCAAACTATGTCTGCCTTCCACTCGCCACTCTCTGCATTCCAAATTCTTTCCATGTCTCTCTGCTTAAGCCCTTGGTCATTAATCGCTTTTATCAGAAAGTTGTTGCTCCCACTCCTGTCTCTGGTTCTACGGACATTTTTGAGGTTAAGGAAATCATTGCTACTAAGACTGTTTGATACTAAGAGGAAAATGTTTTTTTCTTGTTGACTGGAAAGGGTTTAGTCCAGAAGAGAGGTCTTGGGAACCAGGAGAATATTTTTGATTGCAGCCTTTCTTAGACCCAAGATGAGGGGGAGATCCAAGGGGGGTACTGTTAGGGGCAGCGCTCCAGCCATCCATCCTGCCCAGGAGCGCTCCCTTTCTTTTGCCCCTGCCCGTCTCAGGACTCGCGGTGCGGGACAGGCCCGCACGTGTGTCCCGGGTGTTGCTAGGGGCAATGCTTGGGCTTTCCTGTCCGACCATGAGAGCTCCCCATCTAGTCCCTGCGGCGGCTCTGGGACTTGCTATGCGGGACGCGCCCAGCATGCGAGTTCTGGGCGTCCCCTTACCGCTCCCGGCTGTTCTGTTCTGCTTTGCCGGCACACGCATCCCCTGCTCTTAGGGCACGCATTGGCGTTTCTAAATTTAAAGGACCAGTACACCCTTAATTGGTTGCTCGCTTGGCGGACTCTATTTTAGTCCGCACCTCCCTATTAGGCTGCCGGATCTTTGTGCTTAGTGCCCTAGAGAAAGTGTTTCTGAGTTTGTGCCATATTAGTGTTTTTTGACCTCCAGCTTGTGGCCTGACTTTGCTCTTTTGCCTCCTGATCTTGTGCCTGTGACCCGACTTTTCTCCTTTGCCACCTGCCTCCTGACCTTGTGCCTGTGACCTGACTACGCTTCTTTGCTGCCAGCCTTCTCACCCATGCTACGTCTGACTACGCTTCTTCTCTATGCAAAGTTCAACTAGGCATCCTGTGTGGATGGATCGTGCCAGGGGTAGCGACCTGGGTGCCGCCTGTCACAGCAATAACATGCCGCTTTGCAGCAGGCTCTGGTGAAAACCAGTGGCACATTAGACTCCGCTCCCTGGTGCTGTTCAGCCATTGTCCACACAAGTCAGCGGATCCACTTTCCAGCCATCTACGGTAAGACCGTTCCAGACGATGTTACTTGAGCAACTTATGGCATCGTAATGAAGACACAGGCATAGCTTTTTATCTTCATAGTCTTCTCCTGGGGCACTCTATGACCCATTTCATTAATAGGTAAATGAGGCTGAAGTGCCCTTAGGGCCTTAGTAAGAGCCCAAAGTTAGCCAGGCCATCTTCTTTTATTCAGCATCTCTGTGTCATGAATAAGCCTGGTGGCTGCTAATGAAAGGAGAGGAGAAGGTGTATGCAATTAGGCACAAAGGCGGTAAATAGGAAAATATGGGGTGGCTTATATGGACTCTTGCTGTGCTGCAAACTTGAGTCTCATTTACATATCAGCAAAAAAGGCCTATTGTATATCTTGGTGCTTGAATGGACTAGGAAAAAAAAAAAAAGGTATGCCCGGAATATGTTTAACTACTAAGAGGTCCACTTTAACTATT
The DNA here is from genome assembly GCF_029499605.1 of Hyla sarda. NCBI lineage: Eukaryota > Metazoa > Chordata > Amphibia > Anura > Hylidae > Hyla > Hyla sarda. The sequence goes on from NC_079189.1 coordinate 88,062,929, forward strand.
CATCTTGTTCTATGGTACTGGGTTTTGGAAGCCAGTTAGTCAAAAAGAGATCATAAGTGTATTCGGGTTGTTTTTAGCCAAGTGCATCTGTACTTAAAAAATCAAACTGTTGTTGACTTTTTTCTATCAAAATTAAACCTTAAATGCAAAAAAACAAAACCAACAACTTTGAACAAACGTTACAAAATGATGTTCCAAACACCACAAACTACCAGCAATGTCCACGAATAAGGGCCCTGAGGCCTGAAATGCTTAGGAAAGGTTTTTAGTATTTTTCATGTATTCCTTGTTTTTGTAATAATGTTTGGGTTGAATCTTTTTTAATAGACCTTAAATAAAAGTTACAATTTTATGGAACGCTGGTTGGAACAAACCCTTATATTTGATATCTATATGGGAACTGGCCCGCAGAGTTACAATTTGTCTGTGCCTAACTGGATGAAAATCACATAACCTAGAATCACTTTGTATTCAGTCTGGCGGTGGTAAGCTCATAGCTAGAGATGGGTGAATCGAAGCTAATGAATTTCTTCCGAATTTCATGAAAAATTAGATTTTGAACGAATCCGAATTTCCTCACGCTTCATGATAACAAATCACTTCATTCACTACATTTTGTGCGGGCCAGGGGGCTGAAATAGCGGCTACACGTGTCTCACCTGTGTCAGCCCTGTGATGTCACAGCCCTATATGTTCGGTAGCCATTGCCAAAGAAGGGCATTCCCCGGACGTTTTGCTGAGAGAGCAGAGACTGTGTGTGCGCACTTATCAGTGGTACTGACAATACAGATCTTTCCAGCGGTGAATCCATTCACCTCAAGTCCGCATTCGTTCTGGCTAGGGAGAGAGCAGATACTGTGTGGTCACTAATCAGCGTTACTGACAATACTGAACAGCACAGGGGAAATCCATTGACCTCAAACCCGCATCACTGCAGGCAGGCAGGTAGAGTTTAGAAGTCGTTTCATAGTCTGCCAATTGAAATCATCACAGGAAGCACTCCCCATTTAAAGACTGCAAGCAACCATGGTGCAGGCAGAGACAGTTCAAAAGTTGTTTCAGAGTGCCAAATGAGTTCAGAACTGAGAGCAATCCCTATTCAAAGACTGCAAGCAACCATAGCGCAGGCAGGGAAAGTTAAGAGTAAGAGTACGCTTTTTTTCTGTTGCAACCGTAATGGCTAGGGATGAGGGAATCGTATCTGACGAATCCTAATTCGGTACGAATTTCAGGAAAAATTTGATTTGCAACGAATGCGAATATTGCCCCGATTCGATCACGCAGTTCATTAAACTCCATTTTGTGCAGTCCAGGCTCCAGGGCATCTAAAATGGTGGATCCACATGTGAGGACATGGGGCAAGGAATCCTGGGAAGGTTGGAAAGAGGGTAGGCGGGATGACCATGAATCACATGCAGCATGCAGCCTATAAGCAGCAAGTCACCCCTGTGATGTCACAGCCCTATATAATCGGCAGCCATCTTGCGGCCAGTCACTTCAGCCTTTTATTGCAGAGAGGTGAAGAGGGACAGACTGCGCTGTGTGTTGCACAGAAAAACATTTTTCCAGCAGCGATTCACCTCCCAGTCACATCAGCGTTCTGTTGCACAGACAGAGGGACAGAGAGCAGTGTGTGTTGCACAGAAAAGCATTTTTGCAGCAGCGATTCACCTCCCAGTCACTACAGCGTTCTATTACAGAGAGGGACAGAGAGCAGTGTGTTGCACAGAACAGCAGCGATTCACCTCAAGCCCAAATCCTGCCTAGAAGCACTGAAAGGGAGGGAGTGAGATTGAGAGAGAAAGTACAATTTTGGGTGTAGTACTGCTGGTGTTGCACACAAATACTGTTTTAAGCATACTGGAGCGCATTGTCCTCCCCTCATAAGTGCTTACCACATACATACATGTAAGTGGTGTACTATTTTGTTCCTGGTAAAGTCCCCTCACTTGTACAAGAAATTTCTACAACTTAAACTGTCACCCTTTTCAATCCACCCTTGATGACCTTGTCACATATAATATTACCTCTTTTTTTTTATAGCACTTTTATCACAGATTTTATTGTTTTTTGAAGTTTGTGATTTTTGCACTTGTATGTTCTATAATCAGGGCTGTAGCTCTGAAGAGGCGAGTGAGGCGAACGCCTCAGGTGCACTGTTGCAAGGGCGCGCAAGGGGGGTTCAGCACACATTACACTGAGGCATTGATTCCGTACCAGAGTGCCAGGGCACTCTGGTGGGAAATGGGAAATATGGCGCTAACACTTTTTGATTTTTCTGCCCAGGCCTGCGCACCTGTGAGTCACAGCCGTGCAGGCCAGGCGTGAGGGAATTCTGTGTGCAGTGCCGGGACGAGTGATGTTGCAGCTCCAATTCTCGTGTATCCCCCCTCTCCTGTGGAGCAGCTCTGGATTCTCTCTGGTACCTCAGCAGAATGATGTGGATGGAGGGAAGGAGGAGGGAAGGAGCAGGGGCAGCGCTGACAGAGGCCTACTCAACTTGAGGTAGTGCACCCCCACCCTTCTTTCACTCCTCTACACCTCTCTGTCACCCCTTGTAACCTCTCTGTTACCCCTGGCCACCCCTATATTATCCTGTATACGATTCTGTCATCCCTCTACACCCTTCTGTCACCCCTCTAAACCCCTCTGTCACCCCTGTATACCCCACGGTTACCCCGTACACCCCTCTGTCACCCCTCTTACCCCTTTATCACCCCTGTATGCCCCTCTGTCACCCATGTACACCCTCTACACCCCTGTCTCCCATGTACACCCCTCTGCCACTGTGTGGGGTAATACAGGAGGCATTGTGTGTGCTTTTGGGGGGGGGGGGGGGGCTAGAGGCATTTGAGTGAGGATGCAAAGATTTATCAAAGGAAGGAAAAGTTGCCCAGTTGCCCATAGCAACCAATCAGATTTGTTATTTAATTTTGCAAAGGCCTTGTTAAAAATTAAAGACGCAAGCTGATTAGTTGCTATGGGCAACTGGACAACTTTTCCTCTGCACAGGTTTTGATAAATCTCCCACCTTGCGCATTGTGGGAAGGCTTTTGGCATTGTGTTTGGAGGAGGCTGGAGTCATTTGTAGGGGAAAGGAGGGGATAATGCTGGAAAAGTACAGAGTCTAGTACTGATATGTTTGTTTTGCAAGTTCCATGATGTCCTGTGCCAGTTGAGGAAGAAAAAAAAAGAGAATGATTATGATTATTTGGTAAGGGTGTCCCGCTACTTTTTTTTTCCAAGGGGTACCCCAAGCCAAAATGTTCTCGTCACAGGAGCAAAAAGAGCTAGCTACATATCTGTCTGTAGTGCACATCATGTAACAATGTTTAGCATTTAGCTGATCGCTGTAATTTTCTGTTCTCGCCTCAGGAACAAAAAGAGCTATCTACTGCTCTGTCTGTAGTGTACATCATGTAACAATGTTTAGCACATAGCTGATCGCTGTTATTTTCAGTTCTCACCTCAGGAGCAAAAAGAGCTAGCTACAGCTCTGTCTGTAGTGTACATCATGTAACAATGTGTAGCACATAGCTGATCGCTGTTATTTTCTGTTCTCGCCTCAGGAACAAAAAGAGCTATCTACAACTCTGCCTGTACTGCACATCATGTAACAATGTTTAGCACTTAGCTGATCACTGTTATTTTCTGTTCTCGCCTCAGGAGCAAAAAGAGCTAGCTATAGGTAGTAATGTAATGCAAATCATGTGCTGATCGCTGTTATAAAAGCCTTGTAGTTTGCAGACTTTGTTTAAATAATTTATGAAAAGTGACTTTAAATAAATAAATAATTAATAAATAAATAATACATAAAAGCCAGGTAAGAAGTCCAGAATTGAAGGTAACTCTTGTCACTACATTCTCATAGCATGAAGGACATTTCCAAAAGAATCTGCATGTCTTTCTGAATAACAGTATTATTTCGCTAACCCAGCACACTCCCTTTGCGTGTAACAGCAAGGCAAAGTGTTCTACACCCCTATTGAGGCTCTCTGTAGGCCAGAAATAGACGTTTTTAATAGCGATTCGCGGACCGAAACAATTTCTTGGGGAAAATTCGGCGAATTGGCCAAATCAAATTTTTCTAAAATTTGCTTATCTCTAGTACTGGGCTGTATTACTTTAAAATAAGTGAACAATATACGCACTCTGCAGTTTTACGTTTTTTTCTGGTTAAAGCTAATAGGGGGCAGTAAGTGTAAAAGCACTAAAAGACTTATGCACTAGATTGTTACGCTTATTTCTGGTGCAACCGTACTGGGGCGTATTACTAAATAAAAAAAGTTAAATATATATGCACTTCGCTGTTGTATGTGTTTTCTGTTTCAAGCGTATAGTGACCTGTCAGTGTAAAAGCAGGAATATATATATATATATATATATATATATATATATATATATATATATATATATATATATACAGTGACCCCCCAACCTAAGATGGCGCTGACATACGATCATTTTAATATACGATGGCCTCTCAGAGGCCATCGCATGTTGAAGTTAGCATCAACATACGATGCATTTTTATGTCGGGGCCATCGCATAAACGGCTATCCGGCAGCGCAGACTGCTTCAGCTGCTGCCAGATAGCCATTTAACGTGCCCCGTGTGGTCCGGTGGGTGTCACTCACCTGTACCGGCGCTCCAGAGCGTCCTCTTCGGGATCCTCTGCATCGCCGGCGCTCTCCATTGTCGTCATCACGTCATCGCACACGCTGTCCCGTCATCCAATAGGAGCAGCATGCGCAGCGATGTGATGACAGCGATGAAGAGACGCAGCAGAGACGGTCCGGGGACGCGGCGACAGCGATGGTGGGCGACATCCAGGGCATCGGTGAGCGACGGACAGCGGTGAACGGCGGGGACAGGTGGGTAATAACCTCATATACCAGTGGTCTTCAACCTGCGGACCTCCAGATGTTGCAAAACTACAACTCCCAGCATGCCCGGACAGCCGTTGGTTTTCCGGGCATGCTGGGAGTTGTAGTTTTGCAACATCTGGAGGTCCGCAGGTTGGAGACCACTGTCCTATACTTTACATTGCACGGATCCCTCAACATACGATGGTTTCAACTAACGATTGTTCATTTGGAACGAATTACCATCGTATGTTGAGGGGCCACTGTGTATATATATATATATATATATATATATATATATATATATATATATGTATGTATATATATATATATATATATATATATATATATATATATATATGTATATATATATATATATATATATATATACACATTGGGGGATATTTATCAAAACCTGTGCAAAGTTACCCAGTTGCCCATAACAACCAATCAGATCGCTTCTTAAAAATGAAAGAAGCAATCTGATTGGTTGCTATGGGCAACTAGGCAACTTTTCTTTTGGACAGGTTTTGATAAATCTCCCCCATTGAGGGGGGGATTCATCAATATGTGTCTATTGTAGACACACTTCTACCCCTTTACACTGCTTGTCTATTGTACACTCTTGCTCAGAATTTACTAAGGCTGTTGCACTCCTTTGATAAATCTTGTGCAAATATAGAAACACCCCCCCCTCGTTCTACCATACACTCCTTCTCTGCCTCACAGGAAAAGTGGACGAAAGGATTTTGTTCTATTGCTTTGAGGCCAGGATTCCATTGTGGTTTTTTGTCCATCATATAAAATGCCAGAAAAACTGTCCCAGCTTTTCCCGCATTTTGGAAGTTTTTCTTGCGTTTTTTTTTCTTGCATTTTTGCTGGTGTGTGAAAACAAAAAATGTACTAAACTTTTTTTTTCTTCGAAATTTAGATTTGTGAATGCAGAGGACTATGTCAGATTTTGTGGATTGCGACGATGAACAGCGTTTTTTTTCTAAATGTCAATAAAAGGGTTAACGAGGGCTGTGGGGGAGTGTTTTTTTAAATAAAAAAATTGTTCAATGTGTTGTGTTTTTTTATAATTGAAATTTCAGGCTTAGTAGTGGAAGGCGTCTTGTAGACATAATCTATTACTAGGCCGGGGCTTAGCGTTAGCCCCCAAAACAGCTAGCGCTAACCTCCAATTATTACCCACCACCACAGGGGTTCCAGGAAGAGCCGGTACCAACAGACCCGGAGCATCAAAAATGGCGCTCCTGGGCCTAGGCAGTAACAGGCTGGTGTTATTTAGGCTGAGGAGGGCCAGTAACAATCGTCCTCGCCCACCCTGGTAATGTCAGGCTGTTGCTGCTTGGTTGGCATTTTGATGATACTGAAAAAATTAGGGAACCACACACTTTTTTTTATTTATAAAAAAAATGCATAGGGTTCCCCCTATTTTCAGTATCAGCCAGATACCAACCAATCAGCAACAGCCTGATGTTACCAGGTTGGGCGAGGACCACTGTTACTGGCCTTCCCCAGCCTAAATAATGCCAGCCTGTTACCGCCTAGGCCCAGGATCGCCATTTTTGATGCTCCGGGCCTGTTGGTACTGGCTCTTCCCAGCACCCCTGTGGCGATGGGTACCGGGGCAGTAATTGGGGGTTAGCGCTAGCTGATTTGGGGGCTAACGCTAAGCCCCAGCTTAGTAATGGATTCCGTCTATAAGACAGCTTCCACTACTAACCCTGAAAATTCAATTATAAAAAACAAGACACATTGAAAAAAAGTTATTTAAAAAAACACTCCCCCACAGCCCTTGTTAACCATTTTATTGAAATGAAAAAAAAGCTGGTCAACGTCGCAGTCCACCGAATCTGACATAGTCCTCCGCATTCACGTATCTGAAATGAGAAGAAAAGAAAAACAAGAAATATGGGTTAGTACATAATTTTTTTTTGCTCTCCCTTGAGAAGAGTGCACATAATGCTGGGTGTTCATAAACAGGGAGCCTCCAATTGTTGCTAAACTACAACTCCCATCATGGGGGCTGTAGTTAAGCAACAGCTGGAGTCTCCCTGTTTGGGAACACACTGCAAGAAAGGCTCTGTTCCCATTATGCAAAACGCATAATGTGAACAGAGATCTGTCCCTCTGCCTTTGGACTACTACTCCTATCATGGGACAGAGTCTGTCCCATGATGGGAGTAGTTGTAGTACCGCAGCGCTGCTGAGGGATGGCACTTGCGCATGCCCCGGCTGCGGGACTTTTAGGACTACTACTCCCATCATGACAGACTCTGCCCATGATGGGAGTTATAGTCCAGGGGCTGAGGTGCAGATCGCACTGGGTTATTCTGCAGAGACCCACTGCGATCCGCATTTATTAAGATAACAAGCCGGCGGTACATGCGTCTACACTGGGCAACCCGCCAGCTTCTATATACATTGCCATAATTCATAATCGCCGCCGGGAGAGGGGAGCTCTGATTGGTCAATAGCTATCCACCAATCAGAGCTCCTGTGTTCCGGTGGGGATTATAAATTATGTTAGTGTATATAAGGGCGCAGGAGCACAGTGTAGACGCATGTACCGATGGTTTGAATAGTTAACAAATGCGGATCACAACAGATCTCCAGAGAATGATCTGTTGCGATCCGCATTTAAGTTAAAAAGCCGGCAGTGCATGCAGCTACACTGTGCTCCTGCGCTTTTATATACACTGACCTAATTCATAATCCCCGCCAGAACACAGGAGCTCTGATTGGTGGATAGCTATTGACCAATTAGAGCTCCCCTCTCCCAGCGGCGATTATGAATTATGACAGTGTATATAGGAGCAAAGGAGCGCAGTGTAGATGCATGTACCGCTGGCTTTTTAACTTAAATGTGGATCGCAGCAGATCATTCTCCGGAGATCTGTTGCGATTCGCATTTATTAACTATACAAACCGGCAGTACATATGTCTACACTGCGCTCCTGTGCTCCTATATACACTGTAATAATTTATAATCCCCGCCGGAACACGGGAGCTCTGATTGGTGGATAGCTATTGACCAATCAGAGCTCCCCTCTCCCGGCAGCAGGGATTATAAATTATTACAATGTATATAGAAGCCGGTGGCAGCGCAGTGTAGCCCCATGTACCGCCAGCTTGTTATCTTAATAAATGCGGATCGCAGCGGGTCAGAATGACCCAGTGCGATCTGCACCTCAGCCCCTGGACTATAACTCCCATCATGTGCAGAGTATGTCCATGATGGGAGTAGTAGTCCTAAAAGTCCCGCAGCCAGGGGATGTGCAAGTGGCATCCCTCAGAAGCTGTGGTACTACAACTACTCCCATCATGGGACAGGCTCTGTCCCATGATGGGAGTAGTAGTCCAAGGGCAGAGGGGCAGATCGCAGCAGATCATTCTCCTGCGATCCGCATTTATTAACTATACAAGCCGCCGGTACATGCTGCTAAACTGCGCTGCCGCTGGCTCCTATATACTGCTCTTATAATTCATAATCCCCGCCGGGAGACGGGAGCTCTGATTAGTGGATAGCTATTGACCAATGAGAGCTCCTGTGTTCCGGCGGCGGGGATTATGAATTATGACAGTGTATAAAAGAGCCGGCGGCAGCGCAGTGGAGCCGCATGTACCTCCGGCTTTTACAGTTAATAGATGCGGCTCGCAGCGGGTCTCTGGATAATGACCTGCTGCGATCTGCACCTCAACCCCTGGACTATAACTCCTATCATGGGCAGAGTCTGTCCATGCGCGATTATATCTTTCACCTAAAAGAAGAGAGGGATCAGTGTCCTCTGGAAGTGCCGATATTCGTGAATATTTGCATATTCGCATATATGAAATATTTACGCTCCACACCGACTCCCACAGTAAATAATATATATATATATATATATATATATATATATATATATAAAAATATATTTTTTTTTACACAGTACACATCATTGTTGTGATTTACTGTGAAGAAAAAAAAACAAACAAAGGTAAAACAGACAACAGCATTATAGTGGTCGGTAATGGTTATCTGTAGCAAAACCCCAAATCTATCTGAGAATTTCTGTCTGGGATTGAGAATTGTATTCTGTGTCCCATTAGGCATTTCCGTAATATGCATTTCAATGTAATGAATTTATTTACTGGTGTGTTATTAGCCAGCCTGGACCAAGGGACTGATGCTCAAACTTAACAAAACTTAAATTGGCTTTTGCAGGGCCATTTGAAGGAAATTGGGGGCCCCAAGCAAAATAGACATGGAAGGGGAGGAACTCGGGAGGTGACCAGGAGTGCTGCAGCCGCCTGAGGCTCTCTATAGCTTTATAGGAAGCACAACAAGCACCAGCTCTGCTTGGGGCCCCGGGCGAGCTCGGAGGCCCCAAGCAATTGCTTGGTTTGCCTGTCCTTTAGCGACAGGCCTGGGCTTATGTGTACAGTGGCAGTCATTTTCTTTATACATTCTAATGGGAATCAAATAGATGCTCTCATTGAATATAATAGAAAAAATATATAAATTTACATGTGCAAGTCTGAACCTTACTACATGCTTCAGAGCAGGACTGGAACAGAGCAAATGACTGGCTTAAAATATATATTGCAATATACATTATGATGGCCGCTAGTAATCTGCAGATAAAAAATGTTGTGGGAGTGATACTTTCGGGGGTGACTAGATGGACCATGTAGTCCTCTGCCATTAAGCTTCTGTGTTTCGATGCGCTCAGCAAACTTGCAAGGGTTAAACTTTTACAAAGCAGAATGGCCAGAGAAGAAGAACTGGCCATACATACAAAACTATTACAAACCACAAGAAATTAAAAGAGGGTAAACAATTAGGCATACAATTAGTAGATTATAGTGAATATAATGAATAATATGTAGATTTGGATTCCACTTTGACATTAAAGACTATTTTTGTTAAATAGTTTAAAAAGCCCAATAAAATCATCAGAGATTCAAGATGATAAGAAAATAAACTCACTTTTATAGGCAGTGGAATATAGGTAGTAATGTAACTCCAGTTTTTATGTTTCGGTGAAAAAAATCGGGGAAAAAATGGTAATACCCGAGTTTGCAGGCTAAACTGCAGAAACAAATTAAAGTAACCAGCTATAAATGTTCCTTTGTATTTTTCATATAGGCTGTAAAGTCTTTTTCCTATTTTGCAACTGTCTAAATCACTGCATTGGTCTTGCTGAACATACAATAATAAGCATTAGTTATATCTTGTTTGTCCAGAAGTGAATGTGACATTTCCTGTTCCAATGTCTTTATAGCCTGTGCACTTATCTTGCAGAAAATACTGGGCACTGTCAGTATCGATTTTAAGCTTAACAGCAATCCACTACACTTTGTATCTCTCTATGTGACTATGTTTCCTGCTGTGGTGATGCTAAGAGAAGGAAAAATTACATGACATATAGCTGAAGTCTTTCGACTATTATATATTCTCTGCTCATCAGGTGCCTAAATATGTTGTTACAAACTCATTAGCATATTGCGGTCCATAAAATATGTATTTTTAATTATATTTATTTTTAACCACTTCTTTTTTCTTCTTTCTTTTTGTTTTTATTTTTCCAATTCTCACTTCCCAAGAGCTATTATTTATATATTTTTTATGTTGACATAAAAGTATGATGACCTATGTGAGTTAAAAACTTGTTAATTTTATTATTTGGGTCAGAATGATTCAAGCTATATCTAGTTTATAAAGTTTTGTGGTTTGACTACTTAAAAAACAAATTGCTTTGTGTCAACATATATTTATTTTATATATAAATATTTTTTATGTACTTTTTTTTTAAATGTTTATTCTGCTCTCTGGGACATTAACATGATTGAATGATGAAATACATATGTCCATCTAGTTTAACCACTTGATTAGAGATAAGCACATTTTTGAAAAATTTTATTGGCCGGTTCGGTACCAATTTATTCGCGTCGAATCTGTATTAAAAATGGCTATTTCTGGCCTACAGAGAGCCTCAATAGGGCGGCCCCAAAGAGAAAACTCTCCCTATTTCCACCTAAAAACCCTGTGAAATGGCAGTGTTTGTAGGTGGAAATAGGGAGAGGTTCAGGTTTAGGACGAGTAACACTTGCCAAGAAGGGAAATAATAATGCGAGAGTAGGGCCTTACAGGGGAAGTTTTTACCCCGACCTATTACAATGGACCATGTGTTGCTCCCTTTCATCTTTTAGAAGTCTTTGCATCACATCAATACTCGGTGGTGTAGGTAGCACATGGTGTTTTTTGCACACCTTTCCTTTTGTTTGATTTCAAAACAATTTGGGGTCCATGTATTTTATCCTAAGAAAAGCTAAGCTTTAGCTAATGCATATCCTCAATACTTACTTGGGGTCTGATGCAGAGGAATATCTGTAACTTGGGAGCAGCACCATAAATATGTTTTGCACTATCCATATTTGTTAATTGTTGGTGGTGGCACCACGGTCAATCTACTCTGATACATCAGGCATTGGTTGGTTGGTGGAATCCTGGCTGATCCATGCCTGATTCATCTTCACAAAGGTCAGTCTCTCCACATTTTTTGTGGACTGTTCTGGTCCTGCTCCAGGTGTACCTGCTGCTGATGAGTTGCTTCACTACGCGGATGAAGAAAGGTACTCTTCAGCGACTGTAGACTCAGACTGCTACTGATGGAGCTGGTACTGCTCCTTCCACGACACCCCTCCCTAGCAATCATGGCAGTGGGAGGTGAGCGCAGAGGGCATCCTGAGTCAGACCTGCTAGAGGATGTACGATGGTGCAGATAGGCATCAGCCAACTGACTATGTAGGATGTCTCTGTAGTAGGACAGTTTGTCCTCCCTCTCAGTGGGTGTAAAAAAGGCCATTTTGTGCCAGTAGCGAGGGTCCGATAAGGTGGAGAGCCAGAAGGCATCCCGCTGCTGAATGGTGACAATTCGGCGGTCACTACGCAAGCAAGTGAGCATTTATCGGGCCATTTGTGCAAATGACTTGGTGGGACTCCCTGCCTCCTTCTCCACTGCATACTGCCACAGTGTGTCTGGGTCCTCTGTCTCGCCTTCCTCATAACCTTCTAGCTCCTCTGGCTGCTCCTACTCCTCCTCTCCTGTCAGATGACTAGAAAAACCACCCATCTCGCAAAATCTAAACTGTGCTCCACTGTGCCCCTCCCCCTCCAGTTCAGCCCTCACAGAGCTCATGTGGCCATGAGATGTAGGCGCCACGTCTCCAGTGCCCTGACCAGCCAATTTTCCAACACGTGTTGTAGTAAATGAAGCAGTGGAATGACGTTGTTCATCCTGTAATCCTGATGACTGACTAATAAGGTTACATAGTTACATAGTTAGTACGGTCGAAAAAAGACATATGTCCATCAAGTTCAACCAGGGAATTAAGGGGTAGGGGTGTGGCGCGATATTGGGGAAGGGATGAGATTTTATATTTCTTCATAAGCATTAATGTTATTTTGTTCCAGGAATGTATCTAATCCTGTTTTAAAGCTGTTAATTGTTCCTGCTGTGACCAGTTCCTGAGGTAGACCGTTCCATAAATTCACAGTCCTCACGGTAAAGAAGCCCCTTGAGACTAAACTTTTTCTTCTCCAGACGGAGGGAGTGCCCCCTCGTCCTTTGGGGGGGTTTAACCTGGAACAGTTTTTCTCCATATTTTTTGTATGGGCCATTAATATACTTATATACGTTTATCATATCCCCCCTTAACCTCTTAAGGACGCAGGGCGTATGGATACGCCCTGCATTCCGAGTCCTTAAGGACGCAGGGCGTATCCATACGCCCGTGGGAAATCCGGTCCCCACCGCTAGCCGGTTTGGGACCGGAGCCGGATGCCTGCTGAAATCATTCAGCAGGCACCCTGGCACATCGCCCAGGGGGGTCCTGAGACCCCCCCATGTCGGCGATCGGAGAAAATCGCATGTCAATTCAGACATGCGATTTTCTCCAATTCCGGGCTGATCGGGTCTCTGGTGACCCGATCACCCGGAAAATAGGGCTGATCGGAGTTGTCAGCAACAACCCCGATCAACCCAAAGGATTGGAGTGAGATCGCAAAGCTGCGATCTACTCCTATCCCCTGCCATTACTCAGAACGGAGTTCTGACCAATGGCAGCGCAGGACAGGGGGTTGCCATGGCAACCCCCCGTTCTGCCCGCCCCTGGATGTCAAGGGGCTCTGGAAAGAAGATGGAGGCCGTACCTGCAGGAGAAGATGCCTGGGGACCTGGGATCTTCGCTGGAGCCTGCAGGATCCTGATCAGGTAGGGAATCCACAGTGGGGGGGGGGGATTGAAAGTGAAAGTAAATCGATCTTTACTGTGGCAACCACTAGGGGGGCCAAACTGCAACTCCCAGCATGCCCAGAGAGCCAAAGGCTGTCTGGGCATGCTGGGAGTTGTAGTTTTGCAACATCTGGAGGGTCACAGTTTGGAGACCACTGTTACAGGGGTGCCCAAACAGTAGCCCTCCAGATGTTGCCAAACTACAACTCTCAGCATGCCTAGACTGCCCAGGCATGCTGGGAGTTGTAGTTCTGTAACATCTGTCCCTTCAGATTTAGCAATTTTCATGACATTTTTGAAAATTGCTGCTCTACTTTGAAGCTCTCTAATTTTTTCAAAAAGCAAAAATATGTCCATTTTATGATTTCAACATAAAGGAGACATATTGTATTTGTGAATAAAAATAACATTTATTTGGAATATCCATTTTCCTTACAATTAGAGAGCTTCAAAGTTAGAAAAATGCAACATTTTCAAAATTTTCATGAAATTTTGGGATTTTTCACCAAAAAAGGATGCAAGTAACGCCGAAAATTTACCACCAAAATAAAGTAGAATATGTCACGAAAAAACAATCTCAGAATCAGAATATTCGGTAAAAGCGTTTTCGCGTTATTAATTTGTAAAGTGACGGTGGTCAGAATTGCGAAAAAGGGCTCAGTCCTTAAGGTGAAAAAGGGCTGCGTCCTTAAGGGGTTAAACGTCTCTTCTCAAGACTAAACAATTGTAACTCCTTTAATCGCTCCTCATAGCTAAGATGTTCCATGCCCCATATTAGTTTAGTCGCGCGTCTCTGCACCCTTTCCAACTCCGCAGTGTCCCTTTTATGGACAGGTGCCCAAAACTGAACAGCATATTCCAGGTAAGGCCGTACCAATGATTTATAAAGGGGGAGTATTATGTCCCTGTCCCTTGAGTCCATGCCTCTTTTTATACATGACAATATCCTGCCGGCTTTGGAAGCAGCAGCCTGACATTGCATGCTATTCTGTAGTCTGTGATCTACAAGTACACCCAGATCCTTCTCTACCAGTGACTCTGCCAGTTTAATCCCCCCTAAGACATACGATGCATGCAGGTTATTAGTACCCAGATGCATAACTTTACATTTATCCCCATTGAACCTCATTTGCCAAGTGGATGCCCAGACACTTAGTCTATCCAAGTCATCTTGTAACTTATGCACATCCTCTATAGACTGTGCTGTGCTACAAAGCTTTTATTGGTGGCTTCCTCAATGGGCCTGAGCAAACAGCAGGTATCATGTTTAAGCTGCCACTAGTTGACATTGAAGTTACACAGGCGAGTCCTTCTATCAGTTAGATCATCCAAAAATTGGTGATGGCTTTTCTCTGTTCGTATAGTCAGTCGCACATATGGAGGGTGGAATTACAACATGTAGAAATGTCGCAAATCATACTATGTTGGGGGATGGCGTTCTGACGCTGCAGCTAAACCGGGGTGTGCTTTGCGGTGTACAAATGGCTGAAGTGCATGCAAAGTTTCCTTCCCATTGTGAGGATGTCTTGCAGATGGAGGGAACACTTCTGGAACCGCTTGACAACCAGATCGAACATGTTTGCCATGCAGCGCGCATGCAGGGCCCATGCCTTATGCTTCCTTGTCGCAGCATAGACAAGATGTTCTTCCTGTTGTCAGTTACCATTGTTCCCATTGCCAGTTTTCATGGAGTAAGCCATGATTCGATTTCTTGGTGAATGACTTTTAGCAGTTCCACCCCTGTGTGACTCCGTTCGCTAAGGCAAACCATGTGAAGAACAGTGTGACACCACCGTGATATGCTGGAGGGGCACTGAGACTTGTCCGTGCAGTGGAGGCTGAGGACATGGTGGAGGATGAGGAGGCGAGGTCGCACACTGTCACAGGACCAACGGCCTGAGAGTGTTGGAGGTGGAAGCGGTGTAACCTGTCCAAGCTGCTGTTGTGGCTGTGCAGGAACCACATTCACCCAATGGGCCATAAAGGACATGTATTGTCCCTGACCATAGTTACAGCTCCACAC
Organism: Hyla sarda; assembly: GCF_029499605.1. Lineage (NCBI taxonomy): Eukaryota > Metazoa > Chordata > Amphibia > Anura > Hylidae > Hyla > Hyla sarda. Next base: position 88,078,102 of record NC_079189.1, read on the forward strand.
GTCGGCGCTGCCGTGCACTTTGGTACACACCGACAGTCTCAAGGACTGGCCCACCTTCTGTTCCACAAAATTGTGCAGGGCTTGTACTGCCTTCTTTATGACTGCTTCGGACTCTCCACCTCGGCTCGGCACAAGCCATCAGTTCTCTGAAAGGTGCAGAGTCAACCACTTGAAAAGGAAGGGACTGCATCACCAGCAACTTGGACAGGAGCCCATTCAGCTTCTGTGCCGTTGGATGAGTTGTTGCATACTGTTGTCTCTTAGACATGGCTTCGCCGATGGATTGCTGTTAGAATGACTGACTTGAAGTAGGAGGTGTAGGAGCATCTGGAGTGACAGAAGGAGGGTATGACACACAGCTCCCTCCGGCTGAGGTGGTGGAGCCTTGGCTGGCTGAAAGAGGGAGCGGCATGCCACTGGGTGATTCAGCAGGCTGGACCACCACATCAAAGCCACGGTTCTCTCAGGCTGCTTTATGGTGATGCTGCATAAGTCGATGCAGGGCCGTGGTGCCAACATTGGACCCCTGGCAACGCTTCACCTTCTGCCAACACATCTTGCATGTGGCCAGGCTAACATCCTCCGGATGCTTGATAAAAAAAAACTGCCTCACCACTGAGTAGCTGATTTTCCCACCAACAGTCCGCACTGATTGACGTCTACTGCTACCGACTCCAGGAATCCCTGTTCCACTACCTCCCGGGAAGGTAGGCGGCCCAAAGCAGGTGGTCTACCCCGGGAACGTTTGGTTCCAGACTTTCCACTTCTGCCACCATGCTGACTGCCAACCATGCTACCACCTTACTGGCTCAGCTACTGCCTCAAGGGCAACCTGCAACGCTCTTCTCCTGATGATGATGAAGCTCCTTCTGCACCCGGCTCCCAATTGCGATCGGCTTCATCATCATCGAGTTGCAAGTCACTGATGTCCTTCTCAGGTTCCTCAACAGTGTCTGCTTCAGGAGCCTGAATGCTCGCAACATAACCTCCCACGTCACTCTCCTCATCACTACTTGGTCGCCTAGCAGAGGAAGCGGCAGATGTCTCCTCCACTTCTTGGCTGGGCAGTAGCTGATGACTGTCCTCTAGTAGATCGCCCTCACTAAATAGTGGAGCTGAACCCACAGCATAAGATACTTCTGTGGTGGAGGTAAAAGCATAAGCCAAAGGCCATGGGAGGACAGGGACTGCTCCCGGGCCATGCCAACTGAGGGTTGTGTCTGAGGAACCCACCGACTGTTGACTGGGGGTGTCAGATGTCACTTGGGAAAAAGTGGATAACTGTGTTAACCAATCGATGACAGCAGATGGGTTGCTGGTGGAGAAACGACCACTAGCTGATACCGGGAACTCAGGCCTTTCACGGCGATTCCTGCTGCCACTCGTCCCTAGTCTGTTTCGACCTATGCCTTATGAATTTAGGCCTCTGTGCACATCCTATCACTTCTCTGCCTGACATACTTGAGGGGAGTACAATACGCTCCACTACGCTTAAAACAGTATTTGTCTACAACACCAGCCGGTGTGTACTTTTGCCTGGCCTTTTACAGTATCTAGACCCTTAAGACTTTAACAAGAACAAAATGGTACACCACCTAGATGTACTTATTTGGTATGCACTTATGAGGGGAGGACAATACGCTCCAGTATGCTTAACCTCTTAAGGACCCAGGACGTATGGGTACATCCTGGATCCCGGTCCTGCGATATAACGCGGGGTCACACACGGTGACCCCGCATCACATCGCGGTGGGCCCGGCGTCATAGTGAAGCCGGGACCCGCTTCTAATAGCGCGCGGCACTGATCGCGGCTAAAAACTAAAGTTGCCGGTTTGCTCAGGGAGCTGTTCGGGATCGCCGCGGTATAATCGCGGCATCCCGAACAGCTGTAGCACAAGAGGAGGTCTTCTTACCTTCTCCTGTGCTGTCCGATCATTGAATGAATGCTTCAAGCCTGAGATCCAGGCTTGAGCATTCAATCGCCGAAAACACTGATTGATCCATTCCTATGGAGATTGATCAATCAGTATAAAAGATCAGTTAATGCAATGTTATAGCCCCCTATAGGAGCTATAATATTGCATAAGAAAAGTGTAAAAAAAATAATTAACCCTTTCAATTATCCCTTCCCCTAATAAAAGTTTGAATCACCCGGCATTACCAAGAATAAAAAAAACACAGTGTAAATAAGAATAAAAATAAACATATGTGGTATCGCCACGTGCGGAAATGTCCGAATTATAAAAATATATTGCTTTTTAAACCGCTCGTTTAATGGCATATGCGCAAAAAACATTCCAAAGTCCAAAATAGCGCATTTTTGATCACTTTTTATACAACAAAAAGTGAATAAAAAGTGATAAAAAAGTCTGATCAGAACAAAAATGGTACTGCTAAAAACTTCAGATGACGGCGCAAAAAATTAGCCCTCATAGCGCCCTGAACACAGAAAAATATAAAAGTTATAGGTGTCAGGAGATGACCATTTTAAACGTATACATTTTCCTGCATGTATTCATGATTTTTTTCTGAAGTGATACAAAATCAAACCTATACAAGTAGGGTATCATTTTAACCATATGGACCTACAGAATAAAGATAAGGTATCATTTTTGCCGAAAAATCTACTGCGTAAAAACGGAAGCCCCCAAAAAGTACAAAATTGTGTTTTTTCATCAATTTTGTTGCACATTGATTTTTTTTTCCCATTTCACCGTAGATTTTTGGGTAAAATGACTAATGTCATTACAAAGTAGAATTAGTGGCGCAAAAAATAAGCCATCATATAGAATTTTAGGTGAAAATTTTTAAGAGTTATGATTTTTTTAAGTTAAGGAGGAAAAATTGAAAATGAAAAAATGGAAAATGCCCGGGTCCTTAAGGGGTTAAAACAGTATTTGTCTACAACACCAGCATGTGTGTACTTTTGGCTGGCCTTTCACAGTATCTAGGCCCTTAAGACTTTAACCCCCCAGGGAAGGAGCCCATTATGACCCTAAGCATAAGAGCATTTTTTTCAAATCTGACCTCTATCACTTTATGCATTAATGACTCTGGGATGCTTTTAATTTGATTCCGAGGTAGTTTTTTTGTGACATATTCTGCTTTATGTTAGTGGTAAATTTTCATAAATTCTTGCATAATTGCATAAATTCCAAAATGTCAGAAAAAATTAGAAAATGTTGCAATTTTCTAACTTGAAGCATTCTGCTTGTAAGGAAAAGGGACATGTCAAAAAATTACATATTGATTCACATATGTTATCAATATGTACAATATGTACATACAATATGTTAACTTTATGTTGAAATCATAAAGTAGACATGTTTTTACTTTTTGAAGACATCTGAGAACTTTAAAGTATAGCAGCAATTTTCCACTTTTTCACAAAAATTTCAAAATCAGACTTTTTCAGGGACCAGTTAAGTTTTGAAGTGAATATGAGGGTTTTTATGTTTTAAATCCCTTAAATGGACCCCATTATGAAAATTGCATCCCTCAAAGTATTCAAAATGACATTCAAAAAGTTTGTTAACCCTTTAGGCGTTTCACAGGAATAGCAGCAAAATGGAGGAGAAAGTTAAAAATATCAATATTTTACACTAATGGTATTGTAGCCTCATTTCTTTCATTTTTACAAGAGGTAAAAAGGCCCCCAACACCTGTAATTAATTTTCTCTCGAGTAAGGAAATACCTCAATAGTGGATGTAAAGTGCTCTGTGGGTGCACTAGAGGGCTCAGAAGGGAAGTAGCGACAATGGCATTTTGGAGAGCAAATTTTGCTGAAATGGTTTTTGGGGGGCATGTCGCATTTAGGAATCCCCCATTATGAAAGAACAGTAAAAATAAAAACACATGGCACACTATTTTGGAAACTTTGTAACCCCATTTCTCTCAAGTAAGGAAATACTTCATATGTGGATGTAAAGTCCTCTGTGGGTGTACTAGAGGGCTCAGAAGGGAAGGAGCAACATTGGGCTTTTGGAGAGCGAATTTTGCTGAAATTGTTTTTGGGGGCATGTCGCATTTAGGAAGCCCCCATCATGCCAGAACAATAAAATAAAAATAAAAAAACACATGGCACAATATTTTGGAAACTACACCCCTCAAGGAACATAACAAGGGGTGAAGTGAGCCTTAACACCCCACAGGTGATTAACAAACTTTTGTTAAAGTGAGACATAAAAAAAAACAGGGTGCCTCCAGCTTTTGCAAAACTCCCAGCATGCCTGGACAGTCAATGGCTGTCCGGCAATACTGGGAGTTGTTGTTTTGAAACAGCTGGAGGCTCCGTTTAGGAAACACTGCCGTATGATACGTTTTTCATTTTTATATAGGGGGGGGGACGTGTAAGGGTGTGTATGTAGTGTTTTTCTTTTTATATTGTGTTAGTGTAGTGTAGTGTTTTTAGGGTATATTGACACAGGAGGGGGGTTCACAGTGAGTTTTCAGCTGGGAGTTTGACCTGCGGCGGAAAATTTGCCGCAGCTCAAACTTGTAGAAGGAAGCCCACCGTGAACCCCGCCCGTTTGAATGTATCCTGTACATTCACATGGGGGTGATGCCCCAAACCTTCAGCGGTTGCAAAACTACAACTCCCAGCATGACTGTCAGACCATACATGCTGGGAGATGTAGTTTTGCAACAGCTGTAGGCACACTGATGGGGAACCACTGAGTTAAGAAACAGACTCTAGCTCAGTGATTCCAACCCGGGTGCCTCCAGCTGTTGCAAAACTACAACTCCCAGCATGTACAGTCTGTCAGTGCATTCTGGGAGTTGTAGTTTTGCAACAGCTGGAGGCACACGGGTTGGAATCACTGAGTTAGGAAACAGACTCTAGCTCAGTGTTTCCCAACCAGTGTGCCTCCAGGTGTTGCAAAACTACAACTACCAGTATGCACTGACATCTGAATTGGCATGCTAGGAGTTGTAGTTATGCAAAAACTGGGGAAGAACAGTTTGGAGACCACTAAGTAGTGGTCTCCAAACTGTAGCCCTCCAGATACTGTAAAATTACAACTCCAAGCATGCCCAGACTGTTCAGGAATGCTGGGAGTTGTAGTTTTGCAACATCTGAAGGGCCACAGTTTGGAGACCACTACACAGGGAGTTGTAGTTTTTCAACTTTTGGAAGGCCACAGTGAAGATCACCTACCAGCGATCTTCACTGCAGCCTTCTCCACCACTGCACTTTCCGGCATGCCTCCTCCTGCTGCTGCCGCCGATCCCATGCTGCTGCCGCTGCCACCGGTCCCATGCTACCACTGCACCGATCCCATGCCACCGGTAAGCCGCCCGCCTTGTAAACCTGCCCCCCCCCCTGCTCTCCCAGGACTTCAATCAGTGCGCAGAGCGGGGGAAATTAACTTTAATCCACCCCTGCCCCCAACTGCCATTGGTCGGTCAGTCCTGATCAACCAATGGCAGGAGATTGGAGGAGGTGGCACCCCAGCTCTGATCACTCTTATTTTCTGGGCGATCGGGTCACCAGTGACCCGATTGGCTGGAATTTCTGCAAATCGCAGGTCTGAATTGGTCTCAGGACCCCCCAGGCATTTGCACGAGATGTATGCTGATAGATATCAGCAGTCATCCCGGTCCGATCACCGCCTGGCGAGCTGTGATGATCGGAAATACGGAGGGTGTACAGGTACGCCCTCTGTCCTTAAGTACCAGGATGTGAGGGCGTACCTGTAGGCCCTCCGTCCTTAACAGGTTAACATGAACAAAATGATACACCACTTATATGTACACATATGGTATGCACTTATGAGGGGAGGACAATGCGCTCCAGTACACTTAAAACAATATTTGTCTACAACATCAGCAAATGTGTCCTTTTGGCTGGGCTTTCACAGTATCTAGCCCCTTAAGACTTTAACACAAACAAAATGGTACACCACTTATATGTACGTATGTGGTATGCACTTCTGAGGGGAGGACAATGCACTCCAGTACACTGAAAAACAGTATTTGTCTACAACACCAGCAGGTGTGTAGTTTTCGCTTGGCTTTCACAGTATCTAGGACCTTAAGACTTTAACAGGAACAAAATGGTACACCACTTAGATGTACGTATGTGGTATGCACTTATGAGGGGAGGACAGTGCACTCCAGTACGCTTAAAACAGTATTTGTCTACAACAGCAGCAGGTGTGTACTTTTTGCTGGCCTTTCACAGTATCTAGGCCCTTAAGACTTTAACAGGAACAAAATGGTACACCACTTAGATGTACATACCGGTTATACTAAATAGAGGACAATATGCTTTTAGTGCTCTGCTCACCCTAACTGGCTGGCTACTATTATCTTTTCATTTGTTGTACACACCAGTGCTGCAGAACACAGTCACTGTGTACTACACCTAAAATTGCACTTTCTCTCTCAATCTCACTCCATTCCCTATCTGTTCTTCTAGGCTGGATTTGGGCTTGAGGTGAATTGCTGCTGTAAAAAAGCTTTTCTGTGCGACACACACTGCTCTTTGTCCCTCTCTCTCTGCAATAGAATGCTGATGTGACTGGGAGGTGAATCGCTGCTTTAAAAATGCTTTTCTGTTCAACACACACTGCTGTCTGTCACTCTCTCTCTTTAATAGAACGCTGATGTGACTGGCCACAAGATGGCTGCCGATTATATAGGGCTGTGACATCACAGGGGTGGCTAGCTGCTGATAGACTACATACTGCATGTGATTAAGGGTCATCCCGTCGACCCTTGTTCCCACCCTTCCAGGATTCCTTGCCCCATGTCCTCACATGTGGATCCACCATTTTATATGCCCTGTAGCCTGGACCACACTAAATGGAGTTTAATGAAGCGATTCTCACGATCGAATTGCTGCAATTTTCGCATTTGTCGCGAATCAAATTTTTCCTGAATTTCGTAACGAATTGTAATTCATCATATACGATTCGTTAATCCCAACCCTTAACCCCAGCCCATTTTAACCCGGGCATTTTTTGCACATCTGACCACTGTCACTTTAATCATTAAGAACTCTGGGATGCTTTTACTTTTCATTTTGATTCTGAGAATGTTGTTTGTGACATCTTCAACTTTATATTAGTGGTAAATATTTGGCAATACTTGCATCATTTCTTGGCAAAAGATTCTAAAATGTAATGAAAAGTTTGAAAATTTTGAAACTCTCTTCTTATAAGGAAAATGGACATCCCAAATAAATTATATATTGATTCACATATACAATATGTCTACTTTATGTTTGCATCATAAAGTCGACATGTTTTTACTTTTGAAAGACATCAGAGGGCTTCAAAGTTCAGCAGCAATTTTCCAATTTTTCACACAATTTTCTAAATCGGAATTTATCAGGGACCAGTTCAGTTTTGAAGTGGATTTTAACCCCTTAAGGATGCAGGGCGTATGCATGTGCCCCCATTTCCGAGTCCTTAAGGACTCTGGGGGTATGGGTATGCCCTGCGTTCTTCCGGCCCCTGCTGCTCGCTGGGCAGGGACCGGACTGGGATGCCTGCTGAAATCGTTCAGCAGGCATCCTGGCATATCGCCCTTGGGGGTCCTGAGGTCCCCCCATATCGGCGATCGCTGCAAATCGCGCGTCAATTCAGACGTGTGATTTGCGATTATTCCGGGTCAATCGGGTCTCTGGTGATCCGAGGGTGAATGGGGCTGTCCGAGACAGCCCCATTCACCCTTACTCAACAGGAGTGAGGTGGCACGGGAGCCACCTTGAGATCACGTCATTGATCGGTCAGAACGACTGATCAATCACAGACCTGCTGGGGATGGCGAACGGAGCGGAGATAGGCGCCGGCGGGGTCTCCTACCTTGCCCTGATCCGGTGAGGGTCCCCTCAGGATCGGTAGCGGTGACAGGAGCAGCAGGATCGGCTGCAGCAGTGGCGGCGTCCCGGGAAAGGATACAGCAGGAGGTAAGGCCTCTTCACTTCCTGCTGTTGCTTAGCAACAACTCTCGGCATGCAAAGCCAAAGGGCATACTGGGAGTTGTAGTTTTGCAACAGCTGGAGTTCCAACTACAACTCCCAGCATGCCCTTTGGTAGTCTGTGCATGCTGGGGGTTGTAGTTATGCAACAGCTGGAGGCACATTTTTTCTATGAAAAAGTGCATCCAGCTGTTGCATAACTACAGCTCCCAGCATGCACAGACTACCAAAGGGTATGCTGGGAGTTGTAGCAGTGTGCCCCCAGCTGTTGCAAAACTACAACTCTCAGCATGCCCTTCGGCTGTCAATGCATGCTGATTGTTGTAGTTTTGTAACAGCTGGAGACACATTGGTTGTGAAACAGAGTTTGTTGCCTAACTCAGTGTTTTGCAACCAGTGTGACTCCAGCTGTTGCAAAAATACAACTCCCAGCATTCACTGAGAGACTGTACAGGCTGGGAGTTCTAGTTTTGCGAAACACTGAGTTGAGTAACAAACAGCAAGTTCAGCTGCAAGCTTGAGATGCGGCAAATTTTCCGCCGCAGCTCAAACTCCCAGCGAGAAACTCACTGTAAACATCCGCCTGTGTGTATGTATCCTAAAAACACTACACCACACAAAATAAAAAGTAAAACACTACATACCCCTACACAGCCCCCCCCCCCCCCCCCCCCCAAATAAAAAAAATAAATAAAGTCTTGTACGGGACTGTTTCCAAAACGGAGTCTCCAGCTGTTAAAAAACAACAACTCACAGTATTGCCGGACAGCCACTGACTGTCAAGGAATGCTGGGAGTTTTGCAACAGCTGGAGACACCCTGTTTGGGAAACACTGCCGTAGGGTATTTTTGTGGCGGATTCAAATCCCCAATTTAGTCCTCATATGTATATGGTGCTCTCTCGGTTCGGAGCCCTTTCGTATTTCAAGAAAACAGTTTAGGGCCACATATGGGGTATCTCCGTACTCGGGAGAAATTGTGTTACAAATTTTGGGGGGCTTTTCTCCTTTTACCCCTTATGAAAAGGTAAAGTTGGGGTCTACACCAGCATGTTAGTGTAAAAAAAATGTTTACACTAACTTGCTGGTGTTGCCCCATACTTTTAATATTCACAAGCGCTAAAAGGAAAAAAAGACCCCCAAAAATTGTAATGCAATTTCTCCTGAGTACGGAAATACAACATATGTAGGCGTAAAGTGCTCTGTGGGTGCACAACAAGGCTCAGAAGTGAGAGCGCACTATGTACATTTGAGGTCTAAATTGGTGATTTGCACATGGGTGGCTGATTTTGTAACAAGGGGTATAGTGAGCCTTAACACCCGACAGGTGTTTGACAAATTTTCGTTAAAGTTGGATGTGAAAATAAAAAATGCTGGTGTTACCCTACATTTTTCATTTTCAAAAGGGAGAATAGGAAAAAAGCCCACCAAAATTTGTAAGAACAAACCCCATATGTGGATGTAAAGTACTCTGTGGGTGCACTACAATGCTCAGAAGAGAAGGAGCGCCAGTGGGATTTTGGCAAGAGAAGGTGTCTGAAATTGAATCCCATGTGTGTTTACAAAGCCCCCATAGTGCCAGAACAGTGGACCCCCCCACATGTGACCCCATTTTGGAGACTACACCCCTCACATAATGTAATAAGGGGTGACGTGAGCATTTACGCCCCACAGCTGTCTGTCAGATTTTTGGAAAAGTGGTCCATGAAAATGGAAAATTTTATTTTTCATTTGCACAGCCCACTGTTCCAAAGATCTGTCAAACGCCAGTGGGGTGTAAATGATCACTGCACCCCTTATTTCATTCTGTGAGGGGTGTAGTTTCCAAAATGGGGTCCACTGTTCTGGCACCACGGGGGGCTTTGTAAACACACAAGGCCTTTAATTTCAGACACCTTCTCTTGCCAAAATCCCAATGGCGCTCCATCTCTTCTGAGTATTGTAGTGCACCCGCAGTGCAACCAAATTCTCTCACCAAAAGCTCAATGGCACTCCTCCTCTTCTGAGCATTGTAGTTCGCCCGCAGAGCACTTTACATCCACATATGGGGTATTTCCATACTCAGAAGAAATGGGGTTACAAATTTTCGGAGGCTTTTTCTCCAATTACCCCTTGTGAAAATGAAAAATTTGGGGTAACACCAGCATTTAAGTGAAAAAAATTAAATTTTTCATTTTCACATCCAACTTTAGCAGAAATTTGTCAAGTACCTGGGGGGTGTTAAGGCTCACTGTATGCCTTGTTACATTCCTTGAGGGGTGTAGTTTGCAAAATAGTATGCCATGTGTTTTTTTTTTTTTTTTTTTTTTTTTTGCTGTTCTGGCAACATAGGGGCTTCCTAAATGCGACATGCCCCCCAAAAACTATTTCAGCAAAATTTGCTTTCCAAAGGCCAAATGTAACTTTTTCTCTTCTGAGCATTGTAGTGCACCAGCAGAGCACTTGTCGTCCACACATGGGGTATTTCCATACTCAGAAGAGATGGGGTTACAAATTTTGGTGGGCATTTTCTCCTATAACACCTTGTAAAAATGTAAAATTTTGGGGAAAACCAGCATTTTTGTGAAAAAATTAATTTACACGTCCGACGAAAAGTCGTCAAACACCTGTGGGGTGTTAAGGCTCAGCGGACCCCTTGTTACGTTCCTTGGGGTTGTAGTTTCCAAAATAGTATGCCATGTGGGAGGTTTTCTGCTGTTCTGGCACCATAGGGGCTTCCTAAATGTGACATATCCCCCAAAAACCATTTCAGAAAATCTCACCCTCCAAAATCCCATTGTCGCTCCTTCCATTCTGAGCCTTGTAGTGCACCCACAGAGCACTTGACATCCACATATGAGATATTTCCTTACTCGAGAGAAATTGGGTGAAAAATTTTGGGGGGATTTTTCTCCTTTTACCCCTTGTAAAATTTCAAAAACTGGGTCTACAAGAACATGCGAGTGCAAAAATGAAAATTTTGAATTTTCTCCTTTAACTTGCTGCTATTCCTGTGAAACACCTAAAGGGTTAACACACTTTCTGAATGTCATTTTGAATACTTTGGGGGTTGCAGTTTTTATAATGGGGTCATTTATGGGGTATATCTAATAAGAATACCCCTCAAATCCACTTCAAAACTGAACTGGTCTCTGAAAAATTACGATTTTGAAAATGTTGTGGAAAATTGAAAAATTGCTGCTGAATTTTGAAGCCCTTTGATGTCTTCCAAAAGTAAAAACATGTCAACTTCATGATGCAAATGTAAAGTAGACATATTTTTTATGTGAATCAATATATCATTTATTTGCAATATTTATTTTCCTTACAAGCAGAGAGTTTCAAAGTTAGAAAAATGAAACATTTTCAAAATTTTCATGAAATTGTGGGATTTTTCACCAAGAAAGGATGCAAGTAACAATGAAAATTTACAACTATCATAAAGTAGAATATGTCATGAAAAAACATTCTCGGAATCAGAATAATTGGTAAAAGCATCCCAGAGTTATTAATGCATAAATTGACAGTGGTCAGAATTGCAAACAAGGGCTGAGTCCTTAAGGTGAAAAAGGGCTCAGTCCTTAAGGGGTTAAGGGCCTTCACATTAGAAATACCCCATAAATGACCCCATTATAAAAATTCAAAGAATTCAAAATGAAATCAGAAAGTGTGTTAACCCTTTAGGTGTTTCACAGGAATAGCAAGAAAAAGAAGGATAAAATTCAAAATCTTCATTTTTTACACTCTCATGTTCTTGTAGACCCAGTTTTTGAATTTTTACAAGGGGTAAAAGGAAATAAATATCCCTAAAATTTGTAACCCAATTTCTCTCGAGTAAGGAAATACCTCATATGTGAACATAATGTGCTCTGTGGGTTCACTAGAGGGCTCAGAAGGGAAGGAGCGACAATGGGATTTGGGAGAGTGAGTTTTTCTGAAATGTTTTTTGGGGTGCATGTTGCATTTAGGAAGCCCCCATGGTGCCAGAACAGCAAAAAATAAAAAAACACATGGCAATCAATGGGAAACTACACCCCTCAAGGAAAGTAACAAGGGGTACAGTGAGCCTTAACACCCCACAGGTGTTTGACGACTTTTCGTTAAAGTTGGATGTGTAACAAATTTTTTTTTTGGTTTTCACTAAAATGCATTTTTTTCCCTAAATTTTACATTTTTACAAGGGGTAATAGGAAAATATGCCCCCCAAAATTTGTAAACCCATATCATCTCAGTATGGAAATACCCCATGTGTGGACATCAAGTGCACTGTGGACGTACTACAATACTCAGAAGAGAAGGAGTCACATTTGGCTTTTGGAAAGCAAATTTTGCTGAAATGGTTTTTGAGGGGCATGTTACATTAAGGAAGCACCTATGGTGCCAAAAGCATAACAAATAAAAATTAACCACATGGCATACTATTTTGGAAACTACACCCCTCAAGGAACGTAACAAGGGGTACAGTGAGCCTTAACACCCCACAGGTGTTTGACTGCTTTTTGTTAAATTAGGATGTGTAAATGAATTTTTTTTCACAAAAATGCTGTTTTTTTCCCCAAATTTACCATTTTCACGAGGGATAATAGGAAAAAAGCCCCCCCATAATTTGTAACACCATTTCTTCTGAGTAAATAAATACCCCATGTGTGGACTGTTCCAAAAATCTGTCAAACGTTAGTGGGGTGTAAATGCTCAATGCACCCATAGTAACATTCTGTGGGGGGTGTAGTTTCCAAAATAGGGTCACAAGTGGGGGGTCCACTGTTCTGGAACCATGGGGGATTTGTAAAAGCACATGGCCTTCAATTCCAGCCAAATTCTCTCTCCAAAAGCCCAATGGCGCAATCTCTCTCCAAAAGCCCAACAGCGCAAAACAACTCGCAGCATTTATGGTCTGTTAGTGCATGCTGGGAGTTGTAGTTTTGCAACAGCTGGAGGCACACTGGTTGCAAAACACTGAGTTAGGTAGCAAACTCTGTGTTTCACAGCCGAAGGGCACGCTGAGCGTTGTAGTTTTGCAACAGCTGGAGGCACACTACTAGAGCTCCCAGCATGCCTTTGGCTGTCCATGCATGGGGGGAGTTGTAGTTATGCAGCAGCTGGAGGCAGAATTTTTCATAACTACATAACTATAACTCCCAGCATGCCCTGACAGCCAAAGGACATGCTGGGAGTTGCAGTTGTGCCTCCAGCTTGCAAAACTCAACTCCCAGCATGCCCTTTGGCTGTGCATGCTTGGAGTTGTTGCTAGGCAACAGCAGGCGGCAAACAGCGCTAACCACCTGCTGTTAGATCCCTCCGCCGAAGACCACCGAAACCGCTGATACCGCTGCCGCTGGGGACCACACAGCCGCTGGGGACCACACCACCACTGGGGACCGCCGCTGCTTGAGACTGCCACCAGACCAGACCCCGTGTAAACCTCTCCACACCTCCCACTGATGATCTCTCCCTCCCTCCACCGCCAATGCCCCACCGATGCCTCCCAGACCAATTTTCATTTTTGCCCTCCTCTTCTAAAAATCATAACTCTTTAAATTTTGCACCTACAGACCGATACGAGGGATTTTTTTTCTGCGTCACCAATTGTACTTTGTAATGACATCAATCATTTAATAACAAATTCTATGGGAAAAACAAAAAAATATACATTTGTGGGGTGAAATTGAAAATAAAAATACCATTATGTAATTTTTGGGGGCTTCCATTTCTACACAGTGCAATTTTCTGTAAAAATGAAACCTTATCTATATTCTGTAGGTCCATACGGTCACAAGAATACCCAATTTATGCAGGTTATACTTTATTTTACTACTTTTTGATCACTTTTTATGATATATGAAGTTATCAAAAATGCACAGTTTTGGACTTTGTTTTTTTTTTATGTGCATGCCATCGACTGAGCGGTTTAACTAACCTTATATTAGTTAAAAATGGGAAAAGGTTTATTAACTTTATTTTTACACTTGTTTATTTTTTTTTGTCCCCACATGCAATCTTACGATTGCGTACACAGTTTAATGCTATGCCATAGCATAGCATTGAACACTGTTATCGGTGCTCTGCCGCTCCAGCCTGCATAGCTGGCTGGGAGCAGCAAAGGACTGATCAGATTCCGAGGAGGCAGGTATGGGCCCTTCCGCCGTCCACCCAGCTGATCAGGACCCACGATTTCGAAACGGATGTCCCGATCAGAATCCCAGAGCTGCAGACAGCGTTAACCCCGCACTTTAGATGCCGCGATAAACTTTCATTGTGGCATTTAAAGGGTTAATGCCAAGCATCGGCCTGATCAGCAGTATCTGACATTAACCATGGGTCAACCTGCTCATAGTAACCAGGATCCACTGGGTTTAAAGCGTTCTCCACTCATAAGAACGGTTTAAATCCAAGTAACGGGACCAGGGCATACTGGAACACCCTGGGTCCTTAAGTACCAAGACGCAAGGGCGTACCGGTACACCTTTTGTCCTGGACAGGTTAACCTATGACCCAGTAAGGTCCTCGTTTTACAAAGAAAAAAATATTTCCTGATTCCAATTCTGGCATTCAAAATTAATTGCTTAAAGAGAATTTCACATTCTTACATCCCCTCAGCTTCCTGCACATGCGTTACAAGAAGCAAACTGGGTGATAGAGGTGCCTTCTCTCTCTCTATGTCCCCAAATAATGCAATCACTATTAACTTTAGCATCCGGGGGTTAAATGGCTAGGATCTGATTCATGTCTGATTCAAGCCTTAGCAGGTGGGTGACTGCTGTATAACAGAGCAAGAACCCGCTGCATACATGTCATCCTCAGCTCTTGATCCAATGTCCTTTTTCCCCCTGCCCACATATGACACGGATGTCACCAAAGAGAAACATACTGTAACTTCAATAACTGATCCTAACCTTTGTAGCTTAATTTACTCATCACCCTTTACCTTCCTCAAATGTCTTTCATTCAGATAGATAATTATAATTCCTAGCTTGATTCACACAGCTCTGCCCACTTTAGCTTTTCCCCACTAATCTAGAGGTACCACCTTACAAGAAAGATTCTCTCTGTGAAGTTGGCTAGAGGTCCACAGAATAAAACTTTCTGATAGGAGTGATTATTATATGGGGAAAACTAGACAGATCATATGTTCTATCCTTCAAAGGGGTAAACGGCGAAAAACAACTTATCCCCTATTCACAGGATAAGGGATAAATGTGTGATTGCAGGGAGTCTGACTGATGAGACCCCCCGCAATCTTCTGCCCATTGCCCCAACTCTCTGAGAGGAGCGTGTGTTACAGACAGCATGTGCTCCATTAATTACTATGGGACCGCCAGAGATGCCCAAGTCTCGGTGGTCAGATCCCCTGGCCTGGCCTCTGCGATTAAACTTATCCCAAACATGTTCATCTCTCATTTACTTTTCTTGGACTTCAGGACCATCTGTGATCAGTTTAATATCAGGGGACCCTTCCCACAAAAAAGGACTTCTCTATAAAATCTGGTCGGGGGTGGGAGTTTGTAAAAAAAAAAAAAAAAAAAACTATCCTAAATACCTTCCTTGCTTGAGGGCCGCTGCCAGGATTACAGGAAGTCACACACCTACCCATCCATTTAGTAGCAGCAGCGATGTCCCATCTCAGCTGCTGCCAGGCGGGCATGTGACATCATATCCCTGAGCCCAGAAGTGCCGGAAAACAGGGAGTGGAGCTCCATTATATCAGCAGTGGAGCAGAGGCGAGGACAGTTAGAGACAATTCTTGTTTTACCAACCCCCCTCTCTGACCAGATTTTAAAAAGAAATTTTCTTGTAAAGGACAACCCCCTTAAGGTTTTCTTTATGCGTTTTCAATACTCCTTCCACATGACACAGCTCCTACTGACTCCATCCTTATTGATTGATTATAGGATAATGTATCCTGTACATAGACTATGAAAAGAAAACCAATTTACATACCAAAAAAAAAATGGACTAAAAATGCCTAAAAATTGTATATTACTAGTGATGTCCTTCAATAAAAGTAAAACAATTTAGTAAACCAGGTTATCCAGAGAGCCAATAGCTATGCTGGAAAAACTAGTTTGCATTTGGTAAGTAACTGTGACATTTTGAATATAACAAAGGGTAAAGGGTTAAGCTGAATCATGTTGACTGAAATAAGACAATACTAATGGAAGTGTCTATGCCATTGGCAATGCTGCATGTGTGTTTTAACATTCACGGTCAGTGCTTATGGCATTACAATTGGGATTGAAAATCCTTGTAGCAAGATAACAAGAGTATATCAAAACAGACGCCATCTGCTGCAGGTGCATGTTTAAAGACGAAAATTGTATTGAAATGTATTTATCGACATTCACAACACACGTCCAAATTCCCGTCTGAATAACTGTGTTTATTAGCAAGCGGTGAATTGTTAATTTCAAACAGTGGGCGTCTGCATAAACAAATTAAGATGGTTTTCTTTTGTCCCATCTTTTAGTAGGATTTGCATTAGTATAACACAAATATCAGAGCAAAAAGAGGAAAAAAATGTGTGAAACCTTGCAAATGTTCATTTTGTTCCTGTAGATATGCATTCGTTTATCTCATCATGGGTGAAGCAAGAAAGTGAGACAAATATTACTAATAGACTATATACAAAACATAAAATATTAATATCTTTGAAAGCAGGAGAAACCTAAGAAAACATGTTTTCAACAAGTTCCATACTGCAGCAAAGGTTAGTGATATTAATGGTTGTCTATGGCATCCATGGTTAAAATTAAGTGTCTTTTCAATTTGCCAGTTCCAAAAGAACTTGGATTGTAGCTCTACACTGAAGCTATAAGATGGGGATCCCAAGTCTTGAACCCACTTCAGTTGTCAACATATGACCTAAAAGACATAAAAGCAAGAGATGTCTGAATGAAGTTAAGGTTTCTTCCAACTCACAAAGAGACAACATATTACATAGTTACATATGTACTTGTGGGTAGAATTTAGCCTGTATGATGACTCCCATACATTGCACACACACAGGAGAGAAGGATGTTTCTCTTTATAGTACAACCTAAGAAGCAATAGCATACACTGTAAGAAGCAACAGTAGCATGGAGGAGATTATAGAGCAGTGCTATAGAGTCTAAGCTGTGATCTGTGCACTGTGGTGAAATCTAATACAGCAAACGTGTGTGCTCTCTTTACAGTCTGTTCAGCCACTCTACCTCCCATCTATCCTCCTTCCCAGCTACTAGTCCAGCTAGTAAACTCAAAGAGGGATATTTATCAAAACTTGTGCAGAAGAGTAGTGGAATAGTTGCTCATAGCAACCAATCATATTCTTGCTTTCATTTATCAGAGGAAACCTTTTCAAAATTGAAAGAAGCAGTTTGATTTGCTGCTATGGGAAGTTGCTCCACGGCCCCTTTTCACTAATTTTAATTAATTTCACAGTAGTGAATGAAAGTTTCTCTAATAAGATATGTTCCAAAGTTTATCACATTCACTTACTTTATGTATTGATTTTTTTCAACTATAATTTTTAATGAGCACATAGCGACAGGGTAAATATAAGAACAGAGAATTAACACACTCGCAGGTGGGGGGTATATGCAATGATCGCATTTTTCCAATAAGAGTATCAAGAGAAACAAAAATGGCATAAACAAATATACACAGTAACCAAAGGTACTGCTCAGGAGGAGGTATCAACAGAAACGGCTTGACACAGAAAAACGGTCATGGGGGATAACATGGAGTACATCTAACAGCTAAAAAGGGGTAAATGGTTTGCACACAGTGACACTATGTATGAGAGTAGAGGTGGGATATAATGACGCAATGATTCACTAAGTTTTGGACAGCATATTGTGCAATAAGGGGTTGGGGGGGCAGAAGGGATGGAATGTTAGGGAGAAAGAGCAAAATGTGGGCGGTACAAGAGGCAGCGAAAAGAGGAGACAATGACAGAGGGTGGACAACTGCCTGGGGTGGGCAGACAGAAAGAGAGGGTGGGAAGTGGGGGGGGGGGAGTTGAGTCGTGGGAAGGAGAAATGAAAGGCAGCAGGGACACGAGAAAGGGAAGTTTGGGGTAGAGAAAGACCATAGATGGGGAATCAGAAGACAGTGGGTGGGAGCATAAGAGAAAGAGGAGGGAGAGAATCCAAAGGAATGGAAAAAAATCGGAAATGAAGAGAAGAGATCAGTACTCAGAGGTCTCAGCATTAGGGAAGAGTTTAGTAGGAAAAAGAGAGAATCTAAGCCTCAGCATTGGGCTCAGCTCTCAGAGCCATGGAGATCCGAGTCTAACCAGGGTCCCCAGATTTTCAGGAAAGAGTCATGAGTTCTGTTGATTCTACTGGACATTTCCTCAAACCTACAGATCTGGGCCACTTTGTTGAGCCAATCCTGTTTGGAGGGAGGGGTGTATCGGAGCCAGTTAATGGGCACTAGACACTTAGCCGCTGCAAGTAGATGGGTAACTAAGTGGTCGGAAGAGGGGACGTAAGAGACAGAGGGACAGCCCAACAGGACTCCCTCAGGGGACAATTGCATGGTTGTACCCAAAAGTGTGGAAAGCACAGAATCCACTTCTTGCCAGAAGGGCTTAATCAGGGGGCATTGCCACCAAATATGCAGATGTTTGCCAACATGTACGTTACATCTCCAACACAAATTGAAGTCAGAGAGACCATGAGCATGCAGGAATTCAGGTACAGTGGTCCCTCAACATATGATATTAATTGGTTCCAGGAGAACCATCATATGTTGAAACCATCATATGTCGAGTACATATGTCTATGTAAAAATGATAATTGGTTCTGGGGCCTTGGAACCATTGTATGTTGAATACATATCTCTATGGGAAACTGCTAATTGGTTCTGGGATGACAATTGCATGTGGAGTGTATGGGGAGTGTTTAACAAACCAGGGTGCCTCCAGCTGTTGCACAACTACAACTCCCAGCATGCATGTACAGCCATTGACTCTCTGGGCATGCTGGGAGTTATAGTTTTGCAACAGCTGGAGGCACACTGATAGGGAAACATTGATGTATGGGGTGTATTGTGTGTATATGTATTGTATGTGATGTGTGACATCGCATACAGTACTGTACAGTTCTTTAAATACCTTCAGGGGGGACAGAATGTCCTCCATTACCATCCTGCCGACTACAGATCTATAGTAAAGGAAGGGGAGGGCAGCCAGCAGCTCATTGGATGTCTGCAGCAAGATGCTGCAGGCTATTGGCTATGGCTGCACTGGGGGGCGGGGCTTACACGGAGCTCACAGTGGAAGCCTGTATGAGTTAGCAGGACAGCATATGAGTAACAGGAGGCAGAACGGGGCACACGGGGACATTATACAACTATCTGTCAGTTGCTGAAGCTGTCAGATAGCCGTTTGTATGATGGCCCCTACACACAGCAGCATCAAATGTCGAGGCTGCCTTCAACATACGATGGGCTCTGAGAGGCCATCATATGTTGAAATGATCATATGTCGAGGCAATCATAAGTCGAGGGGTCACTGTACTTTGTACCAGCGAGTTAGGATCTTAAAGTGGTTTTCCTGTAGCCGAACATACCTGGATAGACCATGCGAATTAGCAAGAATACGGGAAACCTCAGTGTCCGTGAAAGGGCGTTGAAGCTCCTTCTCCCAGGAGGCAAGATAACCCGGCCTAAAAGGGGGTTGGGCCTGTCTACACAACAGTTTAGCCTTTGACAGCTTCCATGGAGAATCAGTGGTAGAGAGTAAAGACTGTTCGAAATCTGTTAGGTGTCGGAGGGGGAGACATTTTTTGGCAAATGTCTCAAGGCAGTCCCTTACATGACGAAAGTGCAAAAAAAAAGTGGTTACCTCAGGCAGCAGGGCCTGAAGTTGGTCATCAGATGGAATCCCACCGTCAGGGAAGAACTGCAATACTGGTATGTGTGAAACTCTCGTCCACATAGGGGAGTACGTCGGTGAAGACATCTCCACGACCACAGGTATGAGGTGTGAGGGGAGTAGGGGGGAAATAGAGGGAGAGAGAATAGGAGACAGGAAAGACCAGGAAGAGAAGATCCCACTGTACAAGGACCACCCATCTCGTCGTCTGTATCTTCTGTGAGAGGGGGTAGGCAGCCAAAGGTCGCCCTGTAAATCACCTACATAGGCCGTTCTGGCCCACTCAGCTATTTTCGAGGGGTATGGTGAGCGAGGAAAGTGAACCCAGCGTTTAAGTTGGATTTCTCTGTATAGTCTGCGAATGTCTGGTAGTCCCTGGCCTCCCTCTTGTTTCGGAGAGTGAGACATACGAGGTCTCTTCTGTCTTTCAGGGCATGCAACAGGTAGCATGGTGAGTTTGTACGAGATTTTAGGCAGGACATAACATTGTAAGACATTTCTCCTCCCTATCCATGATATCAAAGGGATGTCATATTCTCGTAGAATAGTAGAGATGTCCGCTAGCAACGGTTCAAAGTTTGATATGTAGAGAGCCGCCATATCCGCAGTTATATTAACTCCTAGGTATTTGATATGAGAGGATGCCCATTTAAATTGGTATTGCTGACGCAATCGAGAGGCACTCTCAGGGGGTAACGTGACATTGAGCATCTCAGATTTTGTTACATTGACCTTGAAGTTAGAAATAATCCCAAAGTCAGTGAAGAGCTTCATCAGCGATGGCAAGCTATCTAGCGGATCCGATAATAAGAACAACAAGTCATCCGCGAAGGCTAATACCCTCAGATATCCATGAGGGGTGTCGAAGCCCTTGATGGAGGGGTTTGGCGCGTCTTCTGGAGAAGTGTCTGCATCACTAGTATGAACAGTGTAGGGGAAAGGGGACACCCCTGCATGGTGCCATTCATTATGTGGAAAGGGGGGGATATCGAGTCATTCACTAGAAGAGAGGCAGTGGGGTTGGAGTATAGCGTCATGATGGCAGTAATAAAAGGTTCAGGGAAGAGAAAGTGTCTTAGGACTGCCACCATGTATTGCCAGCTAACTCTATCGAAGGCCTTCTCGGTGTCTACTCCGAGAAGGGCCAACGGCAGTTTGGAGGACTGAGCCTGCGAGATAGCTAGAAGAAGTTTCTCTGAATTTGTACAGCCCTCCCTGCCCGGAACGAAACCCACCTGCTCCTCACCTATCAAGTGGGGTAGTAATTTTTTGATGCGTAGGGAGAGAAGCTTGGCCCACAATTTGAGGTCAAGGTTCAGCAGGGATATTGGGCGGAAACTCCCACAATCCGTCGGGTCCTTGCCTTCTTTTTTATAATAAGAGAGGGGAAGGCCAACAGGGCCTGGACTTTTACCCGGGGGAAATGAGGCCAATACCTTCTCCACTTCCTCCTGAGTAATGGGTTTGAGGAGGGCAGCTGCCAAACTCTCATCTACACACGGGAGGGAAATGCCCTCCAAAAATGTAGTTATCAACGAGGCTTTGTCAGTATTGATTCCAGTAATGAGTCCGGGTCCGCTCCATCTAGGTCATATAGTTTAGAGTAGAATTGTTGAAACGCCGCCGCAATGTCGGGAGTAGTAGTGCAGAGTGTGCCATCAGCACCTTTAACCCCATGTATGTGTTGTTTCTCTTTTGCCTTTTTAAGGAGGGAGGACATGAGTTTTCCACCCTTATCGCCGTGGGCATAAAGACGGTGTCTGAATTTGAGATAAGCCCTGGAAGATTTGTAGTTTAGGTGCTGTAAGAGCTTTTTCCTGAGGGAAACCAGTTCCCTCTGGGTGTCGATGCTCCTAGATGATTTGTGGATCTTTTCTAACGAGGCAATCTGAACCAGTATGGAATCTATCTCCCTCTGATAGGCCTTCTTTAGTTAAGAGCCCCAGGATATAAAAATGCCTCTGATGTAGGCCTTGTGAGACTCCCAGACAATGGGGATCGACGGGCCAGAGTCTACATTAGTGTCAAAAAAAGTAGTCAAGTGTGACTCAATGTAGGCTTTCGCTTGCAGATTCTCAAGTATGTGTTTGTTTAGACGCCAGCGGGTGGTCCTGTCAGAAGAGCTAGAGGTATGAAGGGAAAGGAAGACAGGGGCGTGGTCAGATATAGAAATGACATCAATGCCTGTGGTCGCGAGAAATAACAGCAGAGAGGAGTGAAGGAACCGGTAGTCCAGTCTCTGGTGGGAGTTATGAGCAGCAGCAAAGTGAGAGTAGTCCCTGACCGTGGGATTCCGTGTTCTCCAGGCGTCTATGAGGGATAACTCAGAAAGTTTATTACGTAGACATGCTAACGCTCTGTAGGAAACAGAAGGTTATGAGGCAGACGTGTCAAGAGACGGGTTTAGGGTAACATTTAGATCCCCTCCAAGGATAATGGGACCATCGGCAAACAAGCGCAGGTCATCTCAGACCTTCATCAGCCACGGGACCTGAGCATGATTTGGTGCATAAATATTTTCCAGAGTGTATTTAGAGTTAAGTAGTAGCTCTCAAAAAGAGCACTCTCCCCTCGTCATCAGAGAACTGTTGAAGGAGTCTGAGTGGTACACTCTTGTGAAGAGCAATGGAAACTCCTTTAGATGCTGAGGTCGCGTGGCACGCATGAAACCAGGAAGGGAAATGTTTGATAGGCAGTTTAGGTATTTTCTCATGTTTGAAGTGAGTTTCTTGAAAAAACAATATAGTGGAGCGAAGTCTCCTAACCAAGGAGAGGACATGGTTACGTTTATTAGGGGTCAACATGCCTCTCACGTTAAAGGAGACGCAAGACACAGTAGCCATGATAATGAGGTAAGGATGAGGCTAGCCCAGCAGAGGAAAAAGTAAGAAATGAAGGCAGGGAAAAGAAGGCCAAGAACCTCTGAGCGTCAGAAAGGGAAGAAGAAACGAAGAAGAGCAAGGGAGGGGGGAGGGGTAAGGGAGGGGATCAAAGATAGAATAATAGGGGAAGTCCAGAAAGCGTGCGTAGAGAGGGGACGGGGTCGAGAGGGGGAAATGCGAGAAGAAAGTAGAGGAGGAGAAGGGGTGAGGAAATCAGGGAGGGAGGAGAGTACGATGCAGTCAAGGGCAAGGAGTTAGGAAGGGGGGGGGGGTTCCTCCAGTGGAGGAAAGTGTCACTGAAAATAGGGTGGGGGAGAAACAAGGAATGAATAAGGGACAAACTAAGTGTAGAGCAAAGTGTCAAGAGGAGGGGGAGAGAGGGTAATCTGACCTGTGGCGCACCTCCTACA